>NC_133653.1:6516505-6816505 GCF_009905375.1 Apium graveolens
TTCACTTCCGGATGAACCCCAATGGACGCGAATGCAATTTCATAAATCCATAGGGACAATTATGAAAAGAAATACAAAAAATGGCCGCCGCCAATTTTTGCTCCATACCTCGTGTACTACCCCCTACGAGGATTATTCAGAAACCGAGTTCCTATCGTTTAGCTCCGATTCGCTTCCGACGATCCCGAATGGACGCGAATGAAATTTATAAATCCATAGGGACAAATTATTGAAAAGATATCCAAAAAATAGGTCGCCTCAATTTTCGCCCCCATTCCTCGTGTACTACCCCCTACGAGGATTATTCGGAAACCGGAGTTCCCACCGGTTTTAGCTCGATTCGCTTCCGGACGACCCCGAATGGAAGCGAATGACAATTTCATATATCCATAGGGACAAATTATAAAAGATATCCAAAAACGGGCCACCTCAATTTTTGCTCCATACCTCGTGTACGGTACCCCTACGAGGATTATATCGAAAAACCGAGTTCCATTACTTTTTGCTCCGATTCACTTCCAGACGAATCCGAATGGACGCGAAATGCAATTTCATAAATCCATAGGGACAAATTATGAAAGAAATCAAAAAAACGGGAAACCTCAATTTTTGCTCCAACCACGTGGTACTACCCCCCTACGAGGATTATTCGGAAACCGAGTGCCATTACTCTCAGCTTTGATTCGCTTCCGGACGATCCCGAATGGACGCGTATGTAATTTATAAATCCTTAGGAACAAATTATGAAAAGATATCCAAAACAGGCCGCCTCAATTTTCGCTCCATACCTCGTGTACTACCCCCTACGAGGATTATTCGGAAACCGAGTTCCATACGTTTCAGCCTCCGATTCACTTCCGGACGACCCTGAATCCCACGCGAATGCAATTTCATAAATCCATAGGGACGAATTATGAAAAGAAATCCAAAAAATGGGCCGCCTCAATTTTTGCTCCATACCTCGTGTAGTAACCCCTACGAGGATTATTCTGAAACCGAGTTCCATTATTTTTTGCTCCGATTCACTTCCGGACGACCCCGAATGGACGCGAATACAATTTCATAAATCCATAGGGACAAATTATGAAAAGAAATCGAAAAAACGGTCCACCTCAATTTTTGCTCCATAACTCGTGTACTACCCCCTACGAGGATTACTCGAAAATCGAGTTCCATTACTTTCAGCTCCGATGCACATTCAAATGACCCCCAATGGACGCGAATGCAATTTCATAAATCCATAGGGACATATTATGAAAAGAAATCCAAAAAATGGGCTGCCTCAATTTTTGCTCCATACCTCGTGTACTACCCCCTACGAGGATTATTCGGAAATCGAGTTCCATTCGTTTCAGCTCCGATTCACTTCCGGACGACCCTGAATGGACGCGAATGCAATTTTATAAATCCATAGGGGACAAATTATGAAAAGATATCCAAAAAACAGGCCGCCTCAATTTTCGCTCCATACCTCGTGTACTACCCCCTCGAGGATTATTGGGAAACCGGAGTTCTATCGTTTCTAGCTCCGATTCGCTTCCGGACGACCCCGAATGGAAGCGAATGCAATTTCATAAATCCATAGGGACAAATTATGAAAAGGTATCCAAAAAATGGGCCGCCTCAATTTTCGCTCCATACCTCGTGTACTACCCCCTACGAGGATTATTCGAAAACCGAGTTCCATTACTTTCAGCTCCGATTCACTTCGGATGACCCCCAATGGACGCGAATGCAATTTCATAAATCCATAGGGACATATTATGAAAAAGAAATCCAAAAAATGGGCCACCTCAATTTTGCTCCATACCTCGTGTACTACCCCCTACGAGGATTATTCGGAAACCGAGTTCCATTCGTTTCAGCTCCGATTCACTTCCGGACGACCCTGAATGGACGCGAATGCAATTTTATAAATCCATATGGACAAATTATGAAAAGGAATCCAAAAAATGGGCTACCTCAATTTTTACTCCATACCTCGTGTACAACCCCCTACGAGGATTATTCGGAAACCGAGTTCCATTCGTTTCAGCTCCGATTCACTTCCGGACGACCCTAAATGGACGTGAATGCAATTTCATAATCCATAGGGACAAATTATGAAAAGAAATCCAAAAAAATGGCCGCCTCAATTTTTTCTCCATACCTCGTGTACTACCCCCTACAAGGATTATTCGGAAACTGAGTGCCATTACTATCAGCTCCCATTCACTTCTGGATGAACCCGAATGTACGCGAATGCAATTTCATAAATCCATAGGGACAAATTATGAAAAGAAATCAAAAGAGGGGCATCCTAAATTTTTACTCCATAGCCGGTGTACTACCCCCTACGAGGATTATTCAGAAACCGAGTTCCATTCGTTTCAGCTCCGATTCACTTCCGGACGACCTCGAATAGACGCAAATGCAATTTCATAAAGACGTAGGGACAAATTATGAAAAGGAATTCAAAAAACGTGCCGCCTCAATTTTTGCTCCATACCTCGTGTACTAACCCCTACGAGGATTATTCAGAAATCGAGTTTCTACGTTTTGCTCCGATTCACTTCCGGACGATCCCGAATGGACGCGAATGCAATTTCATAAATCCATAAGGACAAATTGTGAAAAGAAATCCAAAAAACGGGCCGCCTCAATTTTTGCTCCATACCTCGTGTACTACCCCCTACGAGGATTATTCGAAAACCGAGTTCCATTCGTTTCAGCTCCGATTAACTTCCGGACGACCTCGAATGGACGCGAATGCAATTTCATAAATCCATAGGGACGAATTACGAAAAAATCCAAAAAATGGGCCGCCTCAATTTTGCTCCATACCTCGTGTACTACCCCCTACGAGGATTATTCGGAAACCGAGTTCCATTCATTTCAGCTCCGATTCACTTCTGGACGACTCCGAATGGACGCGAATGTCATTTCATAAATCCATTGGGAAAAAATATGAAAAGAAATCAAAAAAATGGGCCACCTCAATTTTTGCTCCCTACGAGGATTATTCGGAAACCGAGTTCCATACGTTTCAGCTCCGATTCACTTCTGGACGACCCCGAATGGACGCGAATGCAATTTCATAAATCCATAGGGATGAATTATGAAAAGAAATCCAAAAAATGGGCCACCTCAATTTTTGCTCCATACCTCGTGTACTAACCCCAACGAGGATTATTCGGAAATCGAGTTCCATTACTTTTTGCTCCGATTCACTTCCGGACGACCCCGAATGGACGTGAATGCAATTTCATAAATTCATAGGGACAAATTATGAAAAGAAATCAAAAAAATTGGCCTCCTCAATTTTTGCTCCATAACTCGTGTACTACCCCCTACGAGGATTATTCGGAAATCGAGTTCCATTACTTTCAGCTCCGATTCACTTTCGGATGACCCCCAATGGACGCGAATGCAATTTCATAAATCCATAGGGACATATTATGAAAAGAAATCCAAAAAATGGGCCGCCTCAATTTTTACTCCATACCTCGTGTACTACCCCCTACGAGGATTATTCGGAAACCGAGTTCCATTCGTTTCAGCTCCGATTCACTTCCGGACGACCCTGAATGGACGCGAATGCAATTTTATAAATCCATATGGACAAATTATGAAAAGGAATCCAAAAAATGGGCTACCTCAATTTTTACTCCATACCTCGTGTACAACCCCCTACGAGGATTATTCGGAAACCGAGTTCCATTCGTTTCAGCTCCGATTCACTTCCGGACGACCCTGAATGGACGCGAATGCAATTTCATAAATCCATAGGGACAAATTATGAAAAGAAATCCAAAAAAAGGGCCGCCTCAATTTTTTCTCCATACCTCGTGTACTACCCCCTACGAGGATTATTCGGAAACTGAGTGCCATTACTATCAGCTCCCATTCACTTCTGGATGAACCCGAATGTACGCGAATGCAATTTCATAAATCCATAGGGACAAATTATGAAAAGAAATCAAAAGAGGGGCATCCTCAATTTTTACTCCATAGTTGGTGTACTACCCCCTACGAGGATTATTCGGAAACCGAGTTCCATTCGTTTCAGCTCCGATACACTTCCGGACGACCTCGAATAGACGCAAATGCAATTTTATAAAGACGTAGGGACAAATTATGAAAAGGAATTCAAAAAACGTGCCGCCTCAATTTTTGCTCCATACCTCGTGTACTAACCCCTACGAGGATTATTCGGAAATCGAGTTTCTTACGTTTTGCTCCGATTCACTTCCGGACGATCCCGAATGGACGCGAATGCAATTTCATAAATCCATAAGGACAAATTGTGAAAAGAAATCCAAAAAACGGGCCGCCTCAATTTTTGCTCCATACCTCGTGTACTACCCCCTACGAGGATTATTCGGAAACCGAGTTCCATTCGTTTCAGCTCCGATTCACTTCTGGACGACCCTGAATGGACGTGAATGCAATTTCATAAATCCATAGGGACAAATTATGAAAAGAAATCCAAAAAATGGGCCGCCTAAATTTTTGCTCCATACCTCGTGTACAACCCCCTACGAGGATTATTCGAAAACCGAGTTCCATTACTTTTTGCTCAGATTCATTTCCGGACGACTCCGAATGGAAGTGAATGCAATTTCATAAATCCATAGGGACAAATTATGAAAAGAAATCAAATAAAAGGGCAGCCTCAATTTTTGCTCCATACCTCGTGTACTACCCCCTACGAGGATTATTCGGAAACCGAGTGCCATTACTATCAGCTCCGATTCACTTCCGGATGAACCCCAATGGACGCGAATGCAATTTCATAAATCCATAGGGACAAATTATGAAAAGAAATACAAAAAACTAGCCGCCGCAATTTTTGCTCCATACCTCGTGTACTACCCCCTACGAGGATTATTCGGAATCCGAGTTCCTATCGGCTTTAGCTCCGATTCGCTTCCGTACGATCCCGAATGGACGCGAATGCAATTTCATAAATCCATAGGGACAAATTATGAAAAGATATCCAAAAAATAGGCCGCCTCAATTTTTGCCCCATTCCTCGTGTACTACCCCCTACGAGGATTATTCGAAAACCGGAGTTCCTACCGGTTTTAGCTCCGATTCACTTCCGGACGACTCCGAATGGAAGCGAATGCAATTTCATATATCCATAGGGACAAATTATGAAAAGATATCCAAAAAATGGGCCGCCTCAATTTTTGCTCCATACCTCGTGTACTATACCCCCTACGAGGATTATTCGGAAATCGAGTGCCATTATTCTCAGCTCTGATTCGCTTCCGGACGATCCCGAATGGACGCGAATGTAATTTCATAAATCCATAGGGACAAATTATGAAAAGATATCCAAAAAATAGGCCGCCTCAATTTTCGCTCCATACCTCGTGTACTACCCCCTACGAGGATTTTTCGGAAACCGAGTTCCATACGTTTCAGCTCCGATTCACTTCCGGACAACCCCGAATGGACGCGAATGCAATTTCATAAATCCATAGGGACGAATTATGAAAAGAATTCCAAAAAATGGGCCCCCTCAATTTTTGCTCCATACCTCGTGTACTAACCCCTACGAGGATTATTTGAAAACCGAGTTTCATTACTTTTTACTCCGATTCACTTCCGGACGACCCCGAATGGACGCGAATGCAATTTCATAAATCCATAGGGACAAATTATGAAAAGAAATCGAAAAAATGGGCCGCCTCAATTTTTGCTCCATAACTCGTGTACTACCCCCTACGAGGATTATTCAGAAATCGAGTTCCATTACTTTCAGCTCCGATTCACTTTCGGATGACCCCCAATCGACGCGAATGCAATTTCATAAATCCATAGCGACATATTATGAAAAGAAATCCAAAAAATGGGCCGCCTCAATTTTTGCTCCATACCTCGTGTACTACCCCCTACGAGGATTATTCGGAAATCGAGTTCCATTCGTTTCAGCTCCGATTCACTTCCGGACGACCCTGAATGGACGCGAATGCAATTTTATAAATCCATAGGGACAAATTATGAAAAGGAATCCAAAAATGGGCAGCCTCAATTTTTACTCCATACCTCGTGTACAACCCCCTACGGGGATTATTCGGAAACCGAGTTCCATTCGTTTCAGCTCTGGTTCACTTCCGGACGACCCCGAATGGACGCGAATGCAATTTCATAAATCCATAGGGACAAATTATGAAAAGAAATCCAAAAAACGGGCCGCATCAATTTTTTCTCCATACCTCGTGTACTACCCCCTACGAGGATTATTCAGAAACTGAGTGCCATTACTATCAGCTCCCATTCACTTCTGGATGAACCCGAATGTACGCGAATGCAATTTCATAAATCTATAGGGACAAATTATGAAAAGAAATCAAAAGAGGGGCAGCCTCAATTTTTACTCCATAGCTGGTGTACTACCCCCTACGAGGATTATTCGGAAACTGAGTTCCATTCGTTTCAGCTCCGATTCACTTCCGGACGACCTCGAATGGACGCGAATGCAATTTCATAAAGACATAGGGACAAATTATGAAAAGGAATCCAAAAAACGTGCCGCCTCAATTTTTGCTTCATACCTCGTGTACAACCCCCTACGAGGATTATTCGAAAACCGAGTTCCATTACTTTTTGCTCAGATTCATTTCCGGACGACTCCGAATGGACGTGAATGCAATTTCATGAATCCATAGGGACAAATTATGAAAAGAAATCAAATAAAAGGGCAGCCTCAATATTTGCTCCATACCTCGTGTACTACCCCCTACGAGGATTATTCGGAAATCGAGTGCCATTACTATCAGCTCCGATTCAATTCCGGATGAACCCCAATGGACGCGAATGCAATTTCATAAATCCATAGGGACAAATTATGAAAAGAAATAAAAAAACAAGCCGCCGCAATTTTTTCTCCATACCTCGTGTACTACCCCCTACGAGGATTATTCGAAAACCGAGTTCCTATCGGCTTTAGCTCCGATTCGCTTCCGTACGATCCCGAATGGACGCGAATGCAATTTCATAAATCCATAGGGACAAATTATGAAAAGACATCCAAAAAATAGGCCGCCTCAATTTTCGCCCCATTCCTCGTGTACTACCCCCTACGAGGAGTATTCGAAAACCGGAGTTCCTACCGGTTTTAGCTCCGATTCGCTTCCGGACGACCCCGAATGGAAGCGAATGTAATTTCATAAATCCATAGGGACAAATTATGAAAAGAAATCCAAAAAACGGGCCGCCTCAATTTTTTCTCCATACCTCGTGTACTACCCCCTACGAGGATTATTCGGAAACTGAGTGTCATTACAATCAGCTCCTATTCACTTCTGGATGAACCAGAATGTACGCGAATCCAATTTCATAAATCCATAGGGACAAATTATGAAAAGAAATCAAAAAAGGGGCAACCTCAATTTTTACTCCATAGCTGGTGTACTACCCCCTACGAGGATTATTCGGAAACCGAGTTCCATTCGTTTCAGCTCTGATTCACTTCCGGACGACCTCGAATGGACGCGAATGCAATTTCATAAAGACATAGGGAAAAATTAAGAAAAGGAATCCAAAAAACGGGCCGCCTCAATTTTTGCTCCATACCTCGTGTAATAACCCCTACGAGGATTATTCGGAAACCGAGTTCCTTACGTTTTGCTCCGATTCACTTCCGGACGATCCCGAATGGACGCGAATGCAATTTTATAAATCCATAGGGACAAATTATGAAAAGAAATCCAAAAAACGGGCCGCCTTAATTTTTGCTCCATACCTCGTGTACTTCCCCCTACGAGGATTATTCGGAAACCGAGTTCCATACGTTTCAGCTCCGATTAACTTCCGGACGACCCCGAATGGACGCGAATGCAATTTCATAAATCCATAGGGACGAATTATGATGAAAATCCAAAAAATGGGCCGCCTCAATTTTTGCTCCATACCTCGTGTACTACCCCCTACGAGGATTATTCGGAAACCGAGTTCCATTCGTTTCAGCTCCGGTTCACTTCCGGACGACCCTGAATGGACGTGAATGCAATTTTATAAATCCATAGGGACAAATTATGAAAAGGAATCCAAAAATGGGCAGCCTCAATTTTTACTCCATACCTCGTGTACAACTCCCTACGGGGATTATTCGGAAACCGAGTTCCATTCGTTTCAGCTCCGATTCACTTCCGGACGACCCCGAATAGACGCGAATGCAATTTCATAAATCCATAGGGACAAATTATGAAAAGAAATCCAAAAAATGGGCCGCCTAAATTTTTGCTCCATACCTCGTGTATAACCCCCTACGAGGATTATTCGAAAACCAAGTTCCATTACTTTTTGCTCAGATTCATTTCCGGACGACTCCGAATGGACGTGAATGCTATTTCATGAATCCATAGGGACAAATTATGAAAAGAAATCAAATAAAAGGGCAGCCTCAATTTTTGCTCCATAACTCGTGTACTACCCCCTACGAGGATTATTCGGAAATCGAGTGCCATTACTATCAGCTCCGATTCAATTCCGGATGAACCCCAATGGACGCGAATGCAATTTCATAAATCCATAGGGACAAATTATGAAAAGAAATAAAAAAAATGAGCCGCCACAATTTTTTCTCCATACCTCGTGTACTACCCCCTACGAGGATTATTCGGAAACCGAGTTCCTATCGGCTTTAGCTCCGATTCGCTTCCGTACGATCCCGAATGGACGCGAATGCAATTTCATAAATCCATAGGGACAAATTATGAAAAGATATCCAAAAAATAGGCCGCCTCAATTTTCGCCCCATTCCTCGTGTACTACCCCCTACGAGGATTATTCGAAAACCGGAGTTCCTACCAGTTTTAGCTCCGATTCGCTTCCGGACGACCCCGAATGGAAGCGAATGTAATTTCATAAATCCATAGGGACAAATTATGAAAAGAAATCCAAAAAACGGGCCGCCTCAATTTTTTCTCCATACCTCGTGTACTACCCACTACGAGGATTATTCGGAAACTGAGTGTCATTACTATCAGCTCCCATTCAATTCTGGATGAACCAGAATGTACGCGAATCCAATTTCATAAATCCATAGGGACAAATTATGAAAAGAAATCAAAAAAGGGGCAACCTCAATTTTTACTCCATAGCTGGTGTACTACCCCCTATGAGGATTATTCGGAAACCGAGTTCCATTCGTTTCAGCTCCGATTCACTTCCGGACGACCTCGAATGGACGCGAATGCAATTTGATAAAGACATAGGGAAAAATTAAGAAAAGGAATCCAAAAAGCCCAATTTTTGCTCCATACCTCGTGTAATAACCCCTACGAGGATTATTCGGAAACCGAGTTCCTTACGTTTTGCTCCGATTCACTTCCGGACGATCCCGAATGGACGCAAATGCAATTTTATAAATCCATAGGGACAAATTATGAAAAGAAATCCAAAAAACGGGTCGCCTCAATTTTTGCTCCATACCTCGTGTACTTCCCCCTACGAGGATTATTCGGAAACCGAGTTCCATACGTTTCAGCTCCGATTAACTTCCGGACGACCCCGAATGGACGCGAATGCAATTTTATAAATCCATAGGGACGAATTATGAAAAAAATCCAAAAAATGGGCCGCCTCAATTTTTGCTCCATACCTTGTGTACTACCCCCTACGAGGATTATTCGGAAACCGAGTTCCATTCGTTTCAGCTCCGATTCACTTCCGGACGACCCTGAATGGACGCGAATGCAATTTTATAAATCCATAGGGACAAATTATGAAAAGGAATCCAAAAGATGGGCAGCCTTAATTTTTACTCCATACCTCGTGTACAACCCCCTACGGGGATTATTCAGAAACCGAGTTCCATTCGTTTCAGCTCCGATTCACTTCCGGACGACCCCGAATAGACGCGAATGCAATTTCATAAATCTATAGGGACAAATTATGAAAAGAAATCCAAAAAACGGGCCGCCTCAATTTTTTCTCCATACCTCGTGTACTACCCCCTACGAGGATTATTCGGAAACTGGGTGTCATTACTATCAGCTCCCATTCACTTCTGGATGAACCAGAATGTACGCGAATGCAATTTCATAAATCCATAGGGACAAATTATGAGAAGAAATCAAAAAAGGGGCAGCCTCAATTTTTACTCCATAGCTGGTGTACTACCCCCTACGAGGATTATTCGGAAACCGAGTTTCATTCGTTTCAGCTCCGATTCACTTCCGGACGACCTCGAATGGACGCGAATGCAATTTCATAAAGACATAGGGAAAAATTAAGAAAAGGAATCCAAAAAACGGGCCGCCTCAATTTTTGCTCCATACCTCGTGTAATAACCCCTACGAGGATTATTTGGAAACCGAGTTCCTTACATTTTGCTCCGATTCACTTCCGGACGATCCCGAATGGACGCGAATGCAATTTTATAAATCCATAGGGACAAATTGTGAAAAGAAATCCAAAAAATGGGCCGCCTCAATTTTTGCTCCATACCTCGTGTACTACCCCCCTACGAATATTATTCGGAAACCGAGTTCCATTCATTTCAGCTCCGATTCACTTCTTGACGACTCCGAATGGACGCGAATGTCATTTCATAAATCCATTAGGAAAAAATATGAAAAGAAATCAAAAAAATGGTCCACCTCAATTTTTGCTCCCTACAAGGATTATTCGGAAACCGAGTTCCATACGTTTCAGCTCCGATTCACTTCCGGACGATCCCGAATGGACGCGAATGTAATTTCATAAATCCATAGGGACAAATTATGAAAAGATATCCAAAAAATAGGCCGCCTCAATTTTCGCTCCATACCTCGTGTACTAACCCCTACGAGGATTATTCGGAAACCGAGTTTCATTACTTTTTACTCCGATTCACTTCCGGACGACCACGAATGGACGCGAATGCAATTTCATAAATCCATAGGGACAAATTATGAAAAGAAATCGAAAAAATGGGCCGCCTCAATTTTTGCTCCATAACTCGTGTACTACCCCCTACGAGGATTATTCGGAAATCGAGTTCCATACGTTTCAGCTCCGATTCACTTCCGGACGACCCCGAATGGACGCGAATGCAATTTCATAAATCCATAGGGACGAATTATGAAAAGAATTCCAAAAAATGGGCCGCCTCAATTTTTGCTCCATACCTCGTGTACTAACCCCTACGAGGATTATTCGGAAACCGAGTTTCATTACTTTTTACTCCGATTCACTTCCGGACGACCACGAATGGACGCGAATGCAATTTCATAAATCCATAGGGACAAATTATGAAAAGAAATCGAAAAAATGGGCCGCCTCAATTTTTGCTCCATAACTCGTGTACTACCCCCTACGAGGATTATTCGGAAATCGAGTTCCATTACTTTCAGCTCCGATTCACTTTCGGATGACCCCCAATCGACGCGAATGCAATTTCATAAATCCATAGCGACATATTATTAAAAGAAATCCAAAAAATGGGCCGCCTCAATTTTTGCTCCATACCTCGTGTACTACCCCCTACGAGGATTATTCGGAAACCGAGTTCCATTCGTTTCAGCTTCGATTCACTTCCGGACGACCCTGAATGGACGCGAATGCAATTTTATAAGTCCATAGGGACAAATTATGAAAAGGAATCCAAAAAATGGGCAGCCTCAATTTTTACTCCATACCTCGTGTACAACCCCCTACGGGGATTATTCGGAAACCGAGTTCCTTTCGTTTCAGCTCCGATTCACTTCCGGACGACCCCGAATGGACGCGAATGCAATTTCATAAATCCATAGGGACAAATTATGAAAAGAAATCCAAAAAACGGGCCGCTTCAATTTTTTCTCCATACCTCGTGTACTACCCCCTACGAGGATTATTCGGAAACTGAGTGCCATTACTATCAGCTCCCATTCACTTCTGGATGAACCCGAATGTACGCGAATGCAATTTCATAAATCTATAGGGACAAATTATGAAAAGAAATCAAAAGAGGGGCAGCCTCAATTTTTACTCCATAGCTGGTGTACTACCCCCTACGAGGATTATTCGGAAACTGAGTTCCATTCGTTTCAGCTCCGATTCACTTGCGGACGACCTCGAATGGACGCGAATGCAATTTCATAAAGACATAGGGACAAATTATGAAAAGGAAACCAAAAAACGTGCCGCCTCAATTTTTGCTCCATACCTCGTGTACAACCCCCTACGAGGATTATTCGAAAACCGAGTTCCATTCGTTTCAGCTCCGATTCACTTCTGGACGACCCTGAATGGACGTGAATGCAATTTCATAAATCCATAGGGACAAATTACGAAAAGAAATCCAAAAAATGGGCCGCCTAAATTTTTGCTCCATACCTCGTGTACAACCCCCTACGAGGATTATTCGAAAACCGAGTTCCATTACTTTTTGCTCAGATTCATTTCCTGACGACTCCGAATGGACGTGAATGCAATTTCATGAATCCATAGGGACAAATTATGAAAAGAAATCAAATAAAAGGGCAGCCTCAATTTTTGCTCCATACCTCGTGTACTACCCCCTACGAGGATTATTCGGAAACCGAGTGCCATTACTATCAGCTCCGATTCAATTCCGGATGAACCCTAATGGACGCGAATGCAATTTCATAAATCCATAGGGACAAATTATGAAAAGAAATAAAAAAAATGAGCCGCCGCAATTTTTTTTCCATACCTCGTGTACTACCCCCTACGAGGATTATTCGGAAACCGAGTTCCTATCGGCTTTAGCTCCGATTCGCTTCCGTACGATCCCGAATGGACGCGAATGCAATTTCATAAATCCATAGGGACAAATTATGAAAAGATATCTAAAAAATAGGCCACCTCAATTTTCGCCCCATTCCTCGTGTACTACCCCCTACGAGGATTATTCGAAAACCGGAGTTCCTACCGGTTTTAGCTCCGATTCGCTTCCGGACGACCCCGAATGGAAGCGAATGTAATTTCATAAATCCATAGGGACAAATTATGAAAAGAAATCCAAAAAACGGGCCGCCTCAATTTTTTCTCCATACCTCGTGTACTACCCCCTACGAGGATTATTCGGAAACTGAGTGTCATTACTATCAGCTCCCATTCACTTCTGGATGAACCAGAATGTACGCGAATCCAATTTCATAAATCCATAGGGACAAATTATGAAAAGAAATCCAAAAAGGGGCAACCTCAATTTTTACTCCATAGCTGGTGTACTACCCCCTAAGAGGATTATTCGGAAACCGAGTTCCATTCGTTTCAGCTCTGATTCACTTCCGGACGACCTCGAATGGACGCGAATGCAATTTCATAAAGACATAGGGAAAAATTAAGAAAAGGAATCCAAAAAATGGGCCGCCTCAATTTTTGCTCCATACCTCGTGTAATAACCCCTACGAGGATTATTCGGAAACCGAGTTCCTTAAGTTTTGCTCCGATTCACTTCCGGACGATCCCGAATGGACGAGAATGCAATTTTATAAATCCATAGGGACAAATTATGAAAAGAAATCCAAAAAATGGGCCGCCTCAATTTTTGCTCCATACCTCGTGTACTTCCCCCTACGAGGATTATTCGGAAACCGAGTTCCATACGTTTCAGCTCCGATTAACTTCCGGACGACCCCGAATGGACGCGAATGCAATTTCATAAATCCATAGGGACGAATTATGAAAAAAATCCAAAAAATGGGCCGCCTCAATTTTTGCTCCATACCTCGTGTACTACCCCCTACGAGGATTATTCGGAAACCGAGTTCCATTTGTTTCAGCTCCGATTCACTTCCGGACGACCCTGAATGGACGCGAATGCAATTTTATAAATCAATAGGGACAAATTATGAAAAGGAATCCAAAAAATGGGCAGCCTCAATTTTTACTCCATACCTCGTGTACAACCCCCTACGGGGATTATTCGGAAATCGAGTTCCATTCGTTTCAGCTCCGATTCACTTCCGGACGACCCCGAATAGACGCGAATGCAATTTCATAAATCCATAGGGACAAATTATGAAAAGAAATCCAGAAAACGGGCCGCCTCAATTTTTTCTCCATACCTCGTGTACTACCCCCTACGAGGATTATTCGGAAACTGAGTGTCATTACTATAAGCTCCCATTCACTTCTGGATGAACCCGAATGTACGCGAATGCAATTTCATAAATCCATAGGGACAAATTATGAAAAGAAATCAAAAAAGGGGCAGCCTCAATTTTTACTCCATAACTGGTGTACTACCCCCTACGAGGATTATTCGGAAACCGAGTTCCATTCGTTTCAGCTCCGATTCACTTCCGGACGACCTTGAATGGACGCGAATGCAATTTCATAAAGACATAGGGAAAAATTAAGAAAAGGAATCCAAAAAACGGGCCCCCTCAATTTTTGCTCCATACCTCGTGTAATAACCCCTACGAGGATTATTTGGAAACCGAGTTCCTTACGTTTTGCTCCGATTAACTTCCGGACGATCCTGAATGGACGCGAATGCAATTTTATAAATCCATAGGGACAAATTATGAAAAGATATCCACAAAACAGGCCACCTCAATTTTTGCTCCATACCTCATGTACTACCCCCTACGAGGATTATTCGGAAACCGAGTTCCATACGTTTCAGCTCCGATTAACTTCCGGACGACCCCGAATGGACGCGAATGCAATTTCATAAATCCATAGGGACGAATTATGAAAAAAATCCAAAAAATGGGCCTCCTAAATTTTTTCTCCATACCTCGTGTACTAACACCTACGAGGATTATTCGGAAACCGAGTGCAATTACTATCAGCTCCGATTCACTTCCGGATGAACCCGAATGGACGCGAATGAAATTTCATAAATCCATAGGGACAAATTGTGAAAAGAAATCCAAAAAATGGGCCGCCTCAATTTTTGCTCCATACCTCGTGTACTACCCCCCTACGAGGATTATTCGGAAACCGGGTTCCATTCATTTCAGCTCCGATTCACTTCTGGACGACTCCGAATGGACGCGAATGTCATTCCATAAATCCATTAGGAAAAAATATGAAAAGAAATCAAAAAAATGGGCCACCTCAATTTTTGCTCCCTACGAGGATTATTCGGAAACCGAGTTCCATACGTTTCAGCTCCGATTCACTTCCGGACGACCCCGAATGGACGCGAATGCAATTTCATAAATCCATAGGGACAAATTATGAAAAGAAATCGAAAAAATGGGCCGCCTCAATTTTTGCTCCATAACTCGTGTACTACCCCCTACGAGGATTATTCGGAAATCGAGTTCCATTACTTTCAGCTCCGATTCACTTTTGGATGACCCCCAATCGACGCGAATGCAATTTCATAAATCCATAGGGACATATTATGAAAAGAAATCCAAAAAATGGGCCTCCTCAATTTTTGCTCCATACCTCGTGTACTACCCCCTACGAGGATTATTCGGAAACCGAGTTCCATTCGTTTCAGCTCCGATTCACTTCCGGACGACCCTGAATGAACGCGAATGCAATTTTATAAATCCATAGGGACAAATTATGAAAAGGAATCCAAAAAATGGGCAGCCTCAATTTTTACTCCATACCTCGTGTACAACCCCCTACGGGGATTATTCGGAAACCGAGTTCCATTCGTTTCAGCTCCGATTCACTTCCGGACGACCCCGAATGGACGCGAATGCAATTTCATAAATCCATAGGGACAAATTATGAAAAGAAATCCAAAAAACGGGCCGCCTCAATTTTTTCTCCATACCTCGTGTACTACCCCCTACAAGGATTATTCGAAAATTGAGTGCCATTACTCTCAGCTCCCATTCACTTCTAGATGAACCCGAATGTACGCGAATGCAATTACATAAATCTATAGGGACAAATTATGAAAAGAAATCAAAAGAGGGGCAGCCTCAATTTTTACTCCATAGCTGGTGTACTACCCCCTACGAGGATTATTCGGAAACTGAGTTCCATTCGTTTCAGCTCCGATTCACTTCCGGACGACCTCGAATGGACGCGAATGCAATTTCATAAAGACATAGGGACAAATTATGAAAAGGAATCCAAAAAACGTGCCGCCTCAATTTTTGCTCCATACCTCGTGTACAACCCCCTACGAGGATTATTTTAAAACCGAGTTCCATTCGTTTCAGCTCCGATTCACTTCTAGACGACCCTGAATGGACGTGAATGCAATTTCATAAATCCATAGGGACAAATTATGAAAAGAAATCCAAAAAATGGGCCGCCTAAATTTTTGCTCCATACCTCGTGTACAACCCCCTACGAGGATTATTCGAAAACCGAGTTCCATTACTTTTTGCTCAGATTCATTTTCGGACGACTCCGAATGGACGTGAATGCAATTTCATAAATCCATAGGGACAAATTATGAAAAGAAATCAAATAAAAGGGCAGCCTCAATTTTCGCTCCATACCTCGTGTACTACCCCCTACGAGGATTATTCGGAAACCGAGTGCCATTACTATCAGCTCCGATTCACTTCCGGATGAACCCCAATGGACGCGAATGCAATTTCATAAATCCATAGGGAAAAACGAGCCGCCGCAATTTTTTCTCCATACCTCGTGTACTACCCCCTACGAGGATTATTCGGAAACCGAGTTCCTATCGGTTTTAGCTCCGATTCGCTTCCGTACGATCCCGAATGGACGCGAATGCAATTTCATAAATCCATAGGGAAAATTATGAAAAGATATCCAAAAAATAGGCCGCCTCAATTTTCGCCCCATTCCTCGTGTACTACCCCATACGAGGATTATTCGAAAACCGGAGTTCCTACCGGTTTTAGCTCCGATTCGCTTCCGGACGACCCCGAATGGAAACAAATGTAATTTCATAAATCCATAGGGACAAATTATGAAAAGAAATCCAAAAAATGGGCCGCCTCAATTTTTTCTCCATACCTCGTGTACTACCCCCTACGAGGATTATTCGGAAACTGAGTGTCATTACTATCAGCTCCCATTCACTTCTGGATGAACCAGAATGTACGCGAATCCAATTTCATAAATCCATAGGGACAAATTATGAAAAGAAATCAAAAAAGGGGCAACCTCAATTTTTACTCCATAACTGGTGTACTACCCCTACGAGGATTATTCGGAAACCGAGTTCCATTCGTTTCAGCTCCGATTCACTTCCGGACGACCTCGGATGGACGCGAATGCAATTTCATAAAGACATAGGGAAAAATTAAGAAAAGGAATCCAAAAAACGGGCCACCTCAATTTTTGCTCCATACCTCGTGTAATAACCCCTACGAGGATTATTCGGAAACCGAGTTCCTTACGTTTTGCTCCGATTCACTTCCGGACGATCCCGAATGGACGCGAATGCAATTTTATAAATCCATAGGGACAAATTATGAAAAGAAATCCAAAAAACGGGCCGCCTCAATTTTTGCTCTATACCTCGTGTACTTCCCCTTACGAGGATTATTCGGAAACCGAGTTCCATACGTTTCAGCTCCGATTAACTTCTGGACGACCCTGAATGGACGCGAATACAATTTTATAAATCCATAGGGACGAATTATGAAAAAAATCCAAAAAATGGGCCGCCTCAATTTTTGCTCCATACCTCGTGTACTACCCCCTACGAGGATTATTCGGAAACCGAGTTCCATTCGTTTCAGCTCCGATTCACTTCTGGACGACCCTGAATGGACGCGAATGCAATTTTATAAATCCATAGGGACAAATTATGAAAAGGAATCCAAAAAATGGGCAGCCTCAATTTTTACTCCATACCTCGTGTACAACCCCCTACGGGGATTATTCGGAAACCGAGTTCCATTCGTTTCAGCTCCGATTCACTTCCGGACGACCCCGAATGGACGCGAA
The DNA here is from genome assembly GCF_009905375.1 of Apium graveolens. Lineage (NCBI taxonomy): Eukaryota > Viridiplantae > Streptophyta > Magnoliopsida > Apiales > Apiaceae > Apium > Apium graveolens. The sequence continues at coordinate 6,534,287 of NC_133653.1, forward strand.
TGCAATTTCATAAATCCATAGGGACAAATTATGAAAAGAAATCCAAAAAATGGGCCGCCTTAATTTTTTCTCCATACCTCGTGTACTACCCCCTACGAGGATTATTCGGAAACTAGGTGTCATTACTATCAGCTCCCATTCACTTCTGGATGAACCCGAATATACGCGAATGCAATTTCATAAATCCATAGGGACAAATTATGAAAAGAAATCAAAAAAGGGGCAGCCTCAATTTTTACTCCATAGCTGGTGTACTACCCCCTACGAGGATTATTCGGAAACTGAGTTCCATTCGTTTCAGCTCCGATTCACTTCCGGACGACCTCGAATGGACGCGAATGCAATTTCATAAAGACATAGGGACAAATTATGAAAAGGAATCAAAAAATGTGCCGCCTCAATTTTTGCTCCATACCTCGTGTACTAACCCCTACGAGGATTATTCGGAAACCGAGTTTCTTACGTTTTGCTCCGATTCACTTCCGGACGATCCCGAATGGACGCGAATGCAATTTCATAAATCCATAAGGACAAATTGTGAAAAGAAATCCAAAAAACGGGCCGCCTCAATTTTTGCTCCATACCTCGTGTACTACCCCCTACGAGGATTATTCGGAAACCGAGTTCCATTCGTTTCAGCTCCGATTCACTTCTGGACGACCTTGAATGGACGTGAATGCAATTTCATAAATCCATAGGGACAAATTATGAAAAGAAATCCAAAAAATGGGCCGCCTAAATTTTTGCTCCATACCTCGTGTATAACCCCCTACGAGGATTATTCGAAAACCGAGTTCCATTACTTTTTGCTCAGATTCATTTTCGGACGACTCCGAATGGACGTGAATGCAATTTCATAAATCCATAGGGACAAATTATGAAAAGAAATCAAATAAAAGGGCAGCCTCAATTTTTGCTCCATACCTCGTGTACTACCCCCTACGAGGATTATTCGGAAACCGAGTGGCATTACTATCAGCTCCGATTCACTTCCGGATGAACCCCAATGGACGCGAATGCAATTTCATAAATCCATAGGGACAAATTATGAAAAGAAATACAAAAAACGAGCCGCCGCAATTTTTGCTCCATAGCTCGTGTACTACCCCCTACGAGGATTATTCGGAAACCGAGTTCCATTCGTTTCAGCTCCGATTCACTTCCGGACGACCCCGAATGGACGCGAATGCAATTTCATAAATCCATAGGGACAAATTATGAAAAGAAATCCAGAAAACGGGCCGCCTCAATTTTTTCTCCATACCTCGTGTACTACCCCCTACGAGGATTATTCGGAAACTGAGTGTCATTACTATAAGCTCCCATTCACTTCTGGATGAACCCGAATGTACGCGAATGCAATTTCATAAATCCATAGGGACGAATTAAGAAAAGAAATCCAAAAAATGGGCCGCCTCAATTTTTGCGCCATACCTCGTGTACTAACCCCTACGAGGATTATTCGGAAACTGAGTTCCATTACTTTTTGCTTCGATTCACTTCCGGACGACCCCGAATGGACGTGAATGCAATTTCATAAATTCATAGGGACAAATTATGAAAAGAAATCGAAAAAACGGGCCTCCTTAATTTTTGCTCCATAACTCGTGTACTACCCCTACGAGGATTATTCGGAAATCGAGTTCCATTACTTTCAGCTCCGATTCACTTCTGGATGACCCCCAATGGACGCGAATGCAATTTCATAAATCCATAGGGACATATTATGAAAAGAAATCCAAAAAATGGGCCGCCTCAATTTTTGCTCCATACCTCGTGTACTACCCCCTACGAGGATTATTCGGAAACAGAGTTCTATTCGTTTCAGCTCCGATTCACTTCCGGACGACCCCGAATGGACGCGAATGCAATTTCATAAATCCATAGGGACAAATTATGAAAAGAAATCCAAAAAAGGGCCGCCTTAATTTTTTCTCCATACCTCGTGTACTACCCCCTACGAGGATTATTCGGAAACTGAGTGCCATTACTATCAATTCCCATTCACTTCTGGATGAACCCGAATGTACGCGAATGCAATTTCATAAATCCATAGGGACAAATTATGAAAAGAAATCAAAAGAGGGGCAGCCTCAATTTTTACTCCATAGCTGGTGTACTACCCCCTACGAGGATTATTCGGAAACCGAGTTCCATTCGTTTCAGCTCCGATTCACTTCCGGACTACCTCGAATGGACGCGAATGCAATTTCATAAAGACATAGGGACAAATTATGAAAAGGAATCCAAAAAACATGCCGCCTCAATTTTTTGCTCCATACCTCGTGTACTAACCCTTACGAGGATTATTCGGAAACTGAGTTTCTTACGTTTTGCTCCGATTCACTTCTGGACGATCCCGAATGGACGCGAATGCAATTTCATAAATCCATAAGGATAAATTGTGAAAAGAAATCCAAAAAACGGGCCGCCTCAATTTTTGCTCCATACCTCGTGTACTACCCCCTACGAGGATTATTCGGAAATCGAGTTACATTACTTTCAGCTCCGATTCACTTTCGGATGACCCCCAATGGACGCGAATGCAATTTCATAAATCCATAGGGACATATTATGAAAAGAAATCCAAAAAATGGGCCGCCTCAATTTTTGCTCCATACCTCGTGTACTACCCCCTACGAGGATTATTCGGAAACTGAGTTCCACTCGTTTCAGCTCCGATTCACTTCCGGACGACCTTGAATGGACGCGAATGCAATTTTATAAATCCATATGGACAAATTATGAAAAGGAATCCAAAAAACGGGCTGCCTCAATTTTTACTCCATTCCTCGTGTACAACCCCCTACGAGGATTATTCGGAAACCTAATTCCATTCGTTTCAGCTCTGGTTCACTTCCGGACGACCCCGAATGGACGCGAATGCAATTTCATAAATCCATAGGGACAAATTATGAAAAGAAATCCAAAAAAAGGGCCGCCTCAATTTTTTCTCCATACCTCGTGTACTACCCCCTACGAGGATTATTCGGAAACTGAGTGCCATTACTATCAGCTCCCATTCACTTCTAAATGAACCCAAATGTACGCGAATGCAATTTCATAAATACATAGGGACAGATTATGAAAAGAAATCAAAAGAGGGGCAACCTCAATTTTTACTCCATAGCTGGTGTACTACCCCCTACGAGGATTATTCGGAAACCGAGTTCCATTCGTTTCAGCTCCGATTCACTTCCGGACGACCTCAAATGAACGCGAATGCAATTTCATAAATCCATAGGGACAAATTATGAAAAGAAATCCAAAAAATGGGCCGCCTAAATTTTTGCTCCATACCTCATGTATAACCCCTTACGAGGATTATTCGAAAACCAAGTTCCATTACTTTATGCTCAGATTCATTTTCGGACGACTCCGAATGGACGTGAATGCAATTTCATAAATCCATAGGGACAAATTATGAAAAGAAATCAAATAAAAGGGCAGCCTCAATTTTTGCTCCATACCTCGTGTACTACCCCCTACGAGGATTATTCGGAAACCGAGTGGCATTACTATCAGCTCCGATTCACTTCCGGATGAACCCCAATGGACGCGAATGCAATTTCATAAATCCATAGGGACAAATTATGAAAAGAAATCAAAAAAGGGGCAGCCTCAATTTTTACTCCATAACTGGTGTACTACCCCCTACGAGGATTATTCGGAAACCGAGTTCCATTCGTTTCAGCTCCGATTCACTTCCGGACGACCTTGAATGGACGCGAATGCAATTTCATAAAGACATAGGGAAAAATTAAGAAAAGGAATCCAAAAAACGGGCCGCCTCAATTTTTGCTCCATACCTCGTGTAATAACCCCTACGAGGATTATTTGGAAACCGAGTTCCTTACGTTTTGCTCCGATTAACTTCCGGACGATCCCGAATGGACGCGAATGCAATTTTATAAATCCATAGGGACAAATTATGAAAAGATATCCACAAAATAGGCCACCTCAATTTTCGCTCCATACCTCATGTACTACCCCCTACGAGGATTATTCGGAAACCGAGTTCCATACGTTTCAGCTCCGATTAACTTCCGGACGACCCCGAATGGACGCGAATGCAATTTCATAAATCCATAGGGGCGAATTATGAAAAAAATCCAAAAAATGGGCCTCCTAAATTTTTGCTCCATACCTCGTGTACTAACCCCTACGAGGATTATTCGGAAACCGAGTGCAATTACTATCAGCTCCGATTCACTTCCGGATGAACCCGAATGGACGCGAATGAAATTTCATAAATCCATAGGGACAAATTGTGAAAAGAAATCCAAAAAATGGGCCGCCTCAATTTTTGCTCCATACCTCGTGTACTACCCCCCTACGAGGATTATTCGGAAACCGGGTTCCATTCATTTCAGCTCCGATTCACTTCTGGACGACTCCGAATGGACGCGAATGTCATTTCATAAATCCATTAGGAAAAATTGTGAAAAGAAATCAAAAAAATGGGCCACCTCAATTTTCGCTCCATACCTCATGTACTACCCCCTACGAGGATTATTCGGAAACCGAGTTCCATACGTTTCAGCTCCGATTCACTTCCGGACGACCCCGAATGGACGCGAATGCAATTTCATAAATCCATAGGGACGAATTAAGAAAAGAAATCCAAAAAATGGGCCGCCTCAATTTTTGCGCCATACCTCGTGTACTAACCCCTACGAGGATTATTCGGAAACTGAGTTCCATTACTTTTTGCTTCGATTCACTTCCAGACGACCCCGAATGGACGTGAATGCAATTTCATAAATTCATAGGGACAAATTATGAAAAGAAATCGAAAAAACGGGCCTCCTTAATTTTTGCTCCATAACTCGTGTACTACCCCTACGAGGATTATTCGGAAATCGAGTTCCATTACTTTCAGCTCCGATTCACTTCTGGATGACCCCCAATGGACGCGAATGCAATTTCATAAATCCATAGGGATATATTATGAAAAGAAATCCAAAAAATGGGCCGCCTCAATTTTTGCTCCATACCTCGTGTACTACCCCCTACGAGGATTATTCGGAAACCGAGTTCTATTCGTTTCAGCTCCGATTCACTTCCGGACGACCCCGAATGGACGCGAATGCAATTTCATAAATCCATTGGGACAAATTATGAAAAGAAATCCAAAAAAGGGTCGCCTCAATTTTTTCTCCATACCTCGTGTACTACCCCCTACGAGGATTATTCGGAAACTGAGTGCCATTACTATCAATTCCCATTCACTTCTGGATGAACCCGAATGTACGCGAATGCAATTTCATAAATCCATAGGGACAAATTATGAAAAGAAATCAAAAGAGGGGCAGCCTCAATTTTTACTCCATAGCTGGTGTACTACCCCCTACGAGGATTATTCGGAAATCGAGTTCCATTCGTTTCAGCTCCGATTCACTTCCGGACTACCTCGAATGGACGCGAATGCAATTTCATAAAGACATAGGGACAAATTATGAAAAGGAATCCAAAAAACATGCCGCCTCAATTTTTTGCTCCATACCTCGTGTACTAACCCCTACGAGGATTATTCGGAAACTGAGTTTCTTACGTTTTGCTCCGATTCACTTCCGGACGATCCCGAATGGACGCGAATGCAATTTCATAAATCCATAAGGATAAATTGTGAAAAGAAATCCAAAAAACGGGCCGCCTCAATTTTTGCTCCATACCTCGTGTACTACCCCCTACGAGGATTATTCGGAAATCGAGTTCCATTACTTTCAGCTCCGATTCACTTTCGGATGACCCCCAATGGACGCGAATGCAATTTCATAAATCCATAGGGACATATTATGAAAAGAAATCCAAAAAATGGGCCGCCTCAATTTTTTCTCCATACCTCGTGTACTACCCCCTACGAGGATTATTCGGAAACCGAGTTCCATTCGTTTCAGCTCCGATTCACTTCCGGACGACCTTGAATGGACGCGAATGCAATTTTATAAATCCATATGGACAAATTATGAAAAGGAATCCAAAAAACGGGCTGCCTCAATTTTTACTCCATTCCTCGTGTACAACCCCCTACGAGGATTATTCGGAAACCTAATTCCATTCGTTTCAGCTCTGGTTCACTTCCGGACGACCTCGAATGGACGCGAATGCAATTTCATAAATCCATAGGGACAAATTATGAAAAGAAATCCAAAAAAAGGGCCGCCTCAATTTTTTCTCCATACCTCGTGTACTACCCCCTACGAGGATTATTCGGAAACTGAGTGCCATTACTATCAGCTCCCATTCACTTCTAAATGAACCCGAATGTACGCGAATGCAATTTCATAAATCCATAGGGACAGATTATGAAAAGAAATCAAAAGAGGGGCAGCCTCAATTTTTACTCCATAGCTGGTGTACTACCCCCTACGAGGATTATTCGGAAACCGAGTTCCATTCGTTTCAACTCCGATTCACTTCCGGACGACCTCGAATGAACGCGAATGCAATTTCATAAATCCATAGGGACAAATTATGAAAAGAAATCCAAAAAATGGGCCGCCTAAATTTTTGCTCCATACCTCATGTATAACCCCTTATGAGGATTATTCGAAAACCAAGTTCCATTACTTTATGCTCAGATTCATTTTCGGACGACTCCGAATGGACGTGAATGCAATTTCATAAATCCATAGGGACAAATTATGAAAAGAAATCAAATAAAAGGGCAGCCTCAATTTTTGCTCCATACCTCGTGTACTACCCCCTACGAGGATTATTCGGAAACCGAGTGGCATTACTATCAGCTCCGATTCACTTCCGGATGAACCCCAATGGACGCGAATGCAATTTCATAAATCCATAGGGACAAATTATGAAAAGAAATAAAAAAAACGAGCCACCGCAATTTTTGCTCCATACCTCGTGTACTACCCCCTACGAGGATTATTCGGAAACCGAGTTCCATTCGTTTCAGCTCCGATTCACTTCCGGACGACCCCGAATGGACGCGAATGCAATTTCATAAATCCATAGGGACAAATTATGAAAAGAAATCCAAAAAACGGGCCGTCTCAATTTTTTCTCCATACCTCGTGTACTACCCCCTACGAGGATTATTCGGAAACTGAGTGTCATTACTATAAGCTCCCATTCACTTCTGGATGAACCCGAATGTACACGAATGCAATTTCATAAATCCATAGGGACAAATTATGAAAAGAAATCAAAAAGGGGCAGCCTCAATTTTTACTCCATAATTGGTGTACTACCCCCTACGAGGATTATTCGGAAACCGAGTTCCATTCGTTTCAGCTCCGATTCACTTCCGGACGACCTTGAATGGACGCGAATGCAATTTTATAAAGACATAGGGAAAAATTAAGAAAAGGAATCCAAAAAATGGGCCGCCTCAATTTTTGCTCCATACCTCGTGTAATAACCCCTACGAGGATTATTTGGAAACCGAGTTCCTTACGTTTTGCTCCGATTCACTTCCGGACAATCCCGAATGGACGCGAATGCAATTTTATAAATCCATAGGGACAAATTATGAAAAGATATCCACAAAATAGGCCACCTCAATTTTCGCTCCATACCTCGTGTACTACCCCCTACGAGGATTATTCGGAAACCGAGTTCCATACGTTTCAGCTCCGATTAACTTCCGGACGACCCCGAATGGACGCGAATGCAATTTCATAAATCCATAGGGACGAATTATGAAAAAAATCCAAAAAAATGGGCCTCCTAAATTTTTGCTCCATACCTCGTGTACTAACCCCTACGAGGATTATTCAGAAACCGAGTGCAATTACTATCAGCTCCGATTCACTTCCGGATGAACCCGAATGGACGCGAATGAAATTTCATAAATCCATAGGGACAAATTGTGAAAAGAAATCCAAAAAATGGGCCGCCTCAATTTTTGCTCCATACCTCGTGTACTACCCCCTACGAGGATTATTCGGAAACCGGGTTCCATTCATTTCAGCTCCGATTCACTTCTGGACGACTCCGAATGGACGCGAATGTCATTTCATAAATCCATTAGGAAAAAATATGAAAAGAAATCAAAAAAATGGGCCACCTCAATTTTTGCTCCCTACGAGGATTATTCGGAAACCGAGTTCCATACGTTGCAGCTCCGATTCACTTCCGGACGACCCCGAATGGACGCGAATGCAATTTCATAAATCCATAGGGACGAATTATGAAAAGAAATCCAAAGAATGGGCCGCCTCAATTTTTGCGCCATACCTCGTGTACTAACCCCTACGAGGATTATTCGGAAACTGAGTTCCATTACGTTTTGCTTCGATTCACTTCCGGACGACCCCGAATGGACGTGAATGCAATTTCATAAATTCATAGGGACAAATTATGAAAAGAAATCGAAAAAACAGGCCTCCTTAATTTTTGCTCCATAACTCGTGTACTACCCCTACGAGGATTATTCCGAAATCGAGTTCCATTACTTTCAGCTCCGATTCACTTCCAGACGACCCTGAATGGACGCGAATGCAATTTCATAAATCCATAGGGACATATTATGAAAAGAAATCCAAAAAATGGGCCGCCTCAATTTTTGCTCCATACCTCGTGTACTACCCCCTACGAGGATTATTCGGAAACCGAGTTCTATTCGTTTCAGCTCCGATTCACTTCCGGACGATCCCGAATGGACGCGAATGCAATTTCATAAATCCATAAGGATAAGTTGTGAAAAGAAATCAAAAAAACGGGCCGCCTCAATTTTTGCTCCATACCTTGTGTACTACCCCCTACGAGGATTATTCGGAAATCGAGTTCCATTACTTTCAGCTCCGATTCACTTTCGGATGACCCCCAATGGACGCGATTGCAATTTCATAAATCCATAGGGACATATTACGAAAAGAAATCCAAAAAATGGGCTGCCTCAATTTTTGCTCCATACCTCGTGTACTACCCCCTACGAGGATTATTCGGAAACCGAGTTCTATTCGTTTCAGCTCCGATTCACTTCTGGACGACCTTGAATGGACGTGAATGCAATTTCATAAATCCATAGGGACAAATTATGAAAAGAAATCCAAAAAATGGGCCGCCTAAATTTTTGCTCCATACCTCGTGTATAACCCCCTACGAGGATTATTCAAAAACCGAGTTCCATTACTTTTTGCTCAGATTCATTTTCGGACGACTCCGAATGGACGTGAATGCAATTTCATAAATCCATAGGGACAAATTATGAAAAGAAATCAAATAAAAGGGCAGCCTCAATTTTTGCTCCATACCTCGTGTACTACCCCCTACGAGGATTATTCGGAAACCGAGTGGCATTACTATCAGCTCCGATTCACTTCCGAATGAACCCCAATGGACGCGAATGCAATTTCATAAATCCATAGGGACAAATTATGAAAAGAAATACAAAAAACGAGCCGCCGCAATTTTTGCTCTATACCTCGTGTACTACCCCCTACGAGGATTATTCGGAAACCGAGTTCCATTCGTTTCAGCTCCGATTCACTTCTGGACGACCTTGAATGGACGTGAATGCAATTTCATAAATCCATAGGGACAAATTATGAAAAGGAATCCAAAAAATGGGCCGCCTAAATTTTTGCTCCATACCTCGTGTATAACCCCCTACGAGGATTATTCGAAAACCGAGTTCCATTACTTTTTGCTCAGATTCATTTTCGGACGACTCCGAATGGACGTGAATGCAATTTCATAAATCCATAGGGACAAATTATGAAAAGAAATCAAATAAAAGGGCAGCCTCAATTTTTGCTCCATACCTCGTGTACTACCCCCTACGAGGATTATTCGGAAACCGATTGGCATTACTATCAGCTCCTATTCACTTCTGGATGAACCCGAATGTACGCGAATGCAATTTCATAAATCCATAGGGACAAATTATGAAAAGAAATCAAAAGAGGGGCAGCCTCAATTTTTACTCCATAGCTGGTGTACTACCCCCTACGAGGATTATTCGGAAACCGAGTTCCATTCGTTTCAGCTCCGATTCACTTCCGGACTACCTCGAATGGACGCGAATGCAATTTCATAAAGACATAGGGACAAATTATGAAAAGGAATCCAAAAAACATGCCGCCTCAATTTTTTGCTCCATACCTCGTGTACTACCCCCCTACGAGGATTATTCGGAAAACGAGTGGCATTACTATCAGCTCCGATTCACTTCCGGATGAACCCCAATGGACGCGAATGCAATTTCGTAAATCCATAGGGACAAATTATGAAAAGAAATAAAAAAAATGAGCCGCCGCAAGTTTTGCTCCATACCTCGTGTACTACCCCCTACGAGGATTATTCGGAAACCGAGTTCCATTCGTTTCAGCTCCGATTCACTTCCGGACGACCCCGAATGGACGCGAATGCAATTTCATAAATCCATAGGGAGAAATTATGAAAAGAAATCCAAAAAACGGGCCGCCTCAATTTTTTCTCCATACCTCGTGTACTACCCCCTACGAGGATTATTCGGAAACTGAGTGTCATTACTATAAGCTCCCATTCACTTCTGGATGAACCCGAATGTACGCGAATGCAATTTCATAAATCCATAGGGACAAATTATGAAAAGAAATCAAAAAGGGGCAGCCTCAATTTTTACTCCATAACTGGTGTACTACCCCCTACGAGGATTATTCGGAAACCGAGTTCCATTCGTTTCAGCTCCGATTCACTTCCGGACGACCTTGAATGGACGCGAATGCAATTTCATAAAGACATAGGGAAAAATTAAGAAAAGGAATCCAAAAAACGGGCCACCTCAATTTTTGCTCCATACCTCGTGTAATAACCCCTACGAGGATTATTCGGAAACCGAGTTCCATACGTTTCAGCTTCGATTCACTTCCGGACGACCCCGAATGGACGCGAATGCAATTTCATAAATCCATAGGGACGAATTATGAAAAAAATCCAAAAAATGGGCCTCCTAAATTTTTGCTCCATACCTCGTGTACTAACCCCTACGAGGATTATTCGGAAACCGAGTGCAATTACTATCAGCTCCGATTCACTTCCGGACGACCTCGAATGGACGCGAATGCAATTTCATAAATCCATAGGGACAAATTATGAAAAGAAATCCAAAAAATGGGCCGCCTAAATTTTTGCTCCATACCTCGTGTATAACCCCCTACGAGGATTATTCGAAAACCGAGTTCCATTACTTTTTGCTCAGATTCATTTTCGGACGACTCCGAATGGACGTGAATGCAATTTCATAAATCCATAGGGACAAATTATGAAAAGAAATCAAATAAAAGGGCAGCCTCAATTTTTGCTCCATACCTCGTGTACTACCCCCTACGAGGATTATTCGGAAAACGAGTGGCATTACTATCAGCTCCGATTCACTTCCGGATGAACCCCAATGGACGCGAATGTAATTTCGTAAATCCATAGGGACAAATTATGAAAAGAAATAAAAAAACGAGTCGCCGCAATTTTTGCTCCATACCTCGTGTACTACCCCCTACGAGGATTATTCGGAAACCGAGTTCCATTCGTTTCAGCTCCGATTCACTTCCGGACGACCCCGAATGGACGCGAATGCAATTTCATAAATCCATAGGGAGAAATTATGAAAAGAAATCCAAAAAACGGGCCGCCTCAATTTTTTCTCCATACCTCGTGTACTACCCCCTACGAGGATTATTCGGAAACTGAGTGTCATTACTATAAGCTCCCATTCACTTCTGGATGAACCCGAATGTACGCGAATGCAATTTCATAAATCCATAGGGACAAATTATGAAAAGAAATCAAAAAGGGGCAGCCTCAATTTTTACTCCATAACTGGTGTACTACCCCCTACGAGGATTATTCGGAAACCGAGTTCCATTCGTTTCAGCTCCGATTCACTTCCGGACTACCTCGAATGGACGCGAATGCAATTTCATAAAGACATAGGGACAAATTATGAAAAGGAATCCAAAAAACATGCCGCCTCAATTTTTTGCTCCATACCTCGTGTACTACCCCCCTACGAGGATTATTCGGAAAACGAGTGGCATTACTATCAGCTCCGATTCACTTCCGGATGAACCCCAATGGACGCGAATGCAATTTCGTAAATCCATAGGGACAAATTATGAAAAGAAATAAAAAAAATGAGCCGCCGCAATTTTTGCTCCATACCTCGTGTACTACCCCCTACCAGGATTATTCGGAAACCGAGTTCCATTCGTTTCAGCTCCGATTCACTTCCGGACGACCCCGAATGGACGCGAATGCAATTTCATAAATCCATAGGGAGAAATTATGAAAAGAAATCCAAAAAACGGGCCGCCTCAATTTTTTCTCCATACCTCGTGTACTACCCCCTACGAGGATTATTCGGAAACTGAGTGTCATTACTATAAGCTCCCATTCACTTCTGGATGAACCCGAATGTACGCGAATGCAATTTCATAAATCCATAGGGACAAATTATGAAAAGAAATCAAAAAGGGGCAGCCTCAATTTTTACTCCATAACTGGTGTACTACCCCCTACGAGGATTATTCGGAAACCGAGTTCCATTCGTTTCAACTCCGATTCACTTCCGGACGACCTTGAATGGACGCAAATGCAATTTCATAAAGACATAGGGAAAAATTAAGAAAAGGAATCCAAAAAACGGGCCACCTCAATTTTTGCTCCATACCTCGTGTAATAACCCCTACGAGGATTATTCAGAAACCGAGTTCCATACGTTTCAGCTTCGATTCACTTCCGGACGACCCCGAATGGACGCGAATGCAATTTCATAAATCCATAGGGACGAATTATGAAAAAAATCCAAAAAATGGGCCTCCTAAATTTTTGCTCCATACCTCGTGTACTAACCCCTACGAGGATTATTCGGAAACCGAGTGCAATTACTATCAGCTCCGATTCACTTCCGGACGACCTCGAATGGACGCGAATGCAATTTCATAAATCCATAGGGACAAATTATGAAAAGAAATCCAAAAAATGGGCCGCCTAAATTTTTGCTCCATACCTCGTGTATAACCCCCTACGAGGATTATTCGAAAACCGAGTTCCATTACTTTTTGCTCAGATTCATTTTCGGACGACTCCGAATGGACGTGAATGCAATTTCATAAATCCATAGGGACAAATTATGAAAAGAAATCAAATAAAAGGGCAGCCTCAATTTTTGCTCCATACCTCGTGTACTACCCCCTACGAGGATTATTCGGAAAACGAGTGGCATTACTATCAGCTCCGATTCACTTCCGGATGAACCCCAATGGACGCGAATGTAATTTCGTAAATCCATAGGGACAAATTATGAAAAGAAATAAAAAAACGAGTCGCCGCAATTTTTGCTCCATACCTCGTGTACTACCCCCTACGAGGATTATTCGGAAACCGAGTTCCATTCGTTTCAGCTCCGATTCACTTCCGGACGACCCCGAATGGACACGAATGCAATTTCATAAATCCATAGGGAGAAATTATGAAAAGAAATCCAAAAAACGGGCCGCCTCAATTTTTTCTCCATACCTCGTGTACTACCCCCTACGAGGATTATTCGGAAACTGAGTGTCATTACTATAAGCTCCCATTCACTTCTGGATGAACCCGAATGTACGCGAATGCAATTTCATAAATCCATAGGGACAAATTATGAAAAGAAATCAAAAAGGGGCAGCCTCAATTTTTACTCCATAACTGGTGTACTACCCCCTACGAGGATTATTCGGAAACCGAGTTCCATTCGTTTCAGCTCCGATTCACTTCCGGACTACCTCGAATGGACGCGAATGCAATTTCATAAAGACATAGGGACAAATTATGAAAAGGAATCCAAAAAACATGCCGCCTCAATTTTTTGCTCCATACCTCGTGTACTACCCCCCTACGAGGATTATTCGGAAAACGAGTGGCATTACTATCAGCTCCGATTCACTTCCGGATGAACCCCAATGGAAGCGAATGCAATTTCGTAAATCCATAGGGACAAATTATGAAAAGAAATAAAAAAAATGAGCCGCCGCAATTTTTGCTCCATACCTCGTGTACTACCCCCTACCAGGATTATTCGGAAACCGAGTTCCATTCGTTTCAGCTCCGATTCACTTCCGGACGACCCCGAATGGACGCGAATGCAATTTCATAAATCCATAGGGAGAAATTATGAAAAGAAATCCAAAAAACGGGCCGCCTCAATTTTTTCTCCATACCTCGTGTACTACCCCCTACGAGGATTATTCGGAAACTGAGTGTCATTACTATAAGCTCCCATTCACTTCTGGATGAACCCGAATGTACGCGAATGCAATTTCATAAATCCATAGGGACAAATTATGAAAAGAAATCAAAAAGGGGCAGCCTCAATTTTTACTCCATAACTGGTGTACTACCCCCTACGAGGATTATTCGGAAACCGAGTTCCATTCGTTTCAGCTCCGATTCACTTCCGGACGACCTTGAATGGACGCGAATGCAATTTCATAAAGACATAGGGAAAAATTAAGAAAAGGAATCCAAAAAACGGGCCACCTCAATTTTTGCTCCATACCTCGTGTAATAACCCCTACGAGGATTATTCGGAAACCGAGTTCCATACGTTTCAGCTTCGATTCACTTCCGGACGACCCCGAATGGACGCGAATGCAATTTCATAAATCCATAGGGACGAATTATGAAAAAAATCCAAAAAATGGGCCTCCTAAATTTTTGCTCCATACCTCGTGTACTAACCCCTACGAGGATTATTCGGAAACCGAGTGCAATTACTATCAGCTCCGATTCACTTCCGGACGACCTCGAATGGACGCGAATGCAATTTCATAAATCCATAGGGACAAATTATGAAAAGAAATCCAAAAAATGGGCCGCCTAAATTTTTGCTCCATACCTCGTGTATAACCCCCTACGAGGATTATTCGAAAACCGAGTTCCATTACTTTTTGCTCAGATTCATTTTCGGACGACTCCGAATGGACGTGAATGCAATTTCATAAATCCATAGGGACAAATTATGAAAAGAAATCAAATAAAAGGGCAGCCTCAATTTTTGCTCCATACCTCGTGTACTACCCCCTACGAGGATTATTCGGAAAACGAGTGGCATTACTATCAGCTCCGATTCACTTCCGGATGAACCCCAATGGACGCGAATGTAATTTCGTAAATCCATAGGGACAAATTATGAAAAGAAATAAAAAAAACGAGCCGCCGCAATTTTTGCTCCATACCTCGTGTACTACCCCCTACGAGGATTATTCGGAAACCGAGTTCCATTCGTTTCAGCTCCGATTCACTTCCGGACCACCCCGAATGGACGCGAATGCAATTTCATAAATCCATAGGGAGAAATTATGAAAAGAAATCCAAAAAACGGGCCGCCTCAATTTTTTCTCCATACCTCGTGTACTACCCCCTACGAGGATTATTCGGAAACTGAGTGTCATTACTATAAGCTCCCATTCACTTCTGGATGAACCCGAATGTACGCGAATGCAATTTCATAAATCCATAGGGACAAATTATGAAAAGAAATCAAAAAGGGGCAGCCTCAATTTTTACTCCATAACTGGTGTACTACCCCCTACGAGGATTATTCGGAAATCGAGTTCCATTCGTTTCAGCTCTGATTCACTTCCGGACGACCTTGAATGGACGCGAATGCAATTTCATAAAGACATAGGGAAAAATTAAGAAAAGGAATCCAAAAAACGGGCCACCTCAATTTTTGCTCCATACCTCGTGTAATAACCCCTACGAGGATTATTCGGAAACCGAGTTCCATACGTTTCAGCTTCGATTCACTTCCGGACGACCCCGAATGGACGCGAATGCAATTTCATAAATCCATAGGGACGAATTATGAAAAAAATCCAAAAAATGGGCCTCCTAAATTTTTGCTCCATACCTCGTGTACTAACCCCTACGAGGATTATTCGGAAACCGAGTGCAATTACTATCAGCTCCGATTCACTTCCGGATGAACCCGAATGGACGCGAATGAAATTTCATAAATCCATAGGGACAAATTGTGAAAAGAAATCCAAAAAATGGGCCGCCTCAATTTTTGCTCCATACCTCGTGTACTACCCTCCTACGAGGATTATTCGGAAACCGGGTTCCATTCATTTCAGCTCTGATTCACTTCTGGACGACTCCGAATGGACGCGAATGTCATTTCATAAATCCATTAGGAAAAAATATGAAAAGAAATCAAAAAAATGGGCCACCTCAATTTTTGCTCCCTACGAGGATTATTCGGAAACCGAGTTCCATACGTTTCAGCTCCGATTCACTTCCGGACGACCCCGAATGGACGCGAATGCAATTTCATAAATCCATAGGGACGAATTATGAAAAGAAATCCAAAAAATGGGCCGCCTCAATTTTTGTGCCATACCTCGTGTACTAACCCCTACGAGGATTATTCGGAAACTGAGTTCCATTACTTTTTGCTTCGATTCACTTCCGGACGACCCCGAATGGACGTGAATGCAATTTCATAAATTCATAGGGACAAATTATGAAAAGAAATCGAAAAAACGGGCCTCCTTAATTTTTGCTCCATAACTCGTGTACTACCCCTACGAGGATTATTCGGAAATCGAGTTCCATTACTTTCAGCTCCGATTCACTTTTGGATGACCCCCAATGGACGCGAATGCAATTTCATAAATCCATAGGGACATATTATGAAAAGAAATCCAAAAAATGGGCCACCTCAAAATTTGCTCCATACCTCGTGTACTACCCCCTACGAGGATTATTCGGAAACCGAGTTCTATTCGTTTCAGCTCCGATTCACTTCCGGACGACCCCGAATGGACGCGAATGCAATTTCATAAATCCATTGGGACAAATTATGAAAAGAAATCCAAAAAAGGGCCACCTCAATTTTTTCTCCATACCTCGTGTACTACCCCCTACGAGGATTATTCGGAAACTGAGTGCCATTACTATCAACTCCCATTCACTTCTGGATGAACCCGAATGTATGCGAATGCAATTTCATAAATCCATAGGGACAAATTATGAAAAGAAATCAAAAGAGGGGCAGCCTCAATTTTTACTCCATAGCTAGTGTACTACCCCCTACGAGGATTATTCGGAAACCGAGTTCCATTCGTTTCAGCTCCGATTCACTTCCGGACTACCTCGAATGGACGCGAATGCAATTTCATAAAGACATAGGGACAAATTATGAAAAGGAATCCAAAAAACATGCCGCCTCAATGTTTTGCTCCATACCTCGTGTACTAACCCCTACGAGGATTATTCGGAAACTGAGTTTCTTACGTTTTGCTCCGATTCACTTCTGGACGATCCCGAATGGACGCGAATGCAATTTCATAAATCCATAAGGATAAGTTGTGAAAAGAAATCCAAAAAATGGGCCGCCTCAATTTTTGCTCCATACCTCGTGTACTACCCCCTACGAGGATTATTCGGAAATCGAGTTCCATTACTTTCAGCTCCGATTGACTTTCGGATGACCCCCAATGGACGCGAATGCAATTTCATAAGTCCATAGGGACATATTATGAAAAGAAATCCAAAAAATGGGCCGCCTCAATTTTTGCTCCATACCTCGTGTACTACCCCCTACGAGGATTATTCGGAAACTGAGTTCCATTCGTTTCAGCTCCGATTCACTTCCGGACGACCTTGAATGGACGCGAATGCAATTTTATAAATCCATATGGACAAATTATGAAAAGGAATCCAAAAAATGGGCTGCCTCAATTTTTACTCCATACCTCGTGTACAACCCCCTACGAGGATTATTCGGAAACCTAATTCCATTCGTTTCAGCTCTGGTTCACTTCCGGACGACCCCGAATGGACGCGAATGCAATTTCATAAATCCATAGGGACGAATTATGAAAAGAAATCCAAAAAATGGGCCGCCTCAATTTTTGTGCCATACCTCGTGTACTAACCCCTACGAGGATTATTCGGAAACTGAGTTCCATTACTTTTTGCTTCGATTCACTTCCGGACGACCCCGAATGGACGTGAATGCAATTTCATAAATTCATAGGGACAAATTATGAAAAGAAATCGAAAAAACGGGCCTCCTTAATTTTTGCTCCATAACTCGTGTACTACCCCTACGAGGATTATTCGGAAATCGAGTTCCATTACTTTCAGCTCCGATTCACTTATGGATGACCCCCAATGGACGCGAATGCAATTTCATAAATCCATAGGGACATATTATGAAAAGAAATCCAAAAAATGGGCCACCTCAATTTTTGCTCCATACCCGGACGACCCTGAATGGACGCGAATGCAATTTCATAAATCCATTGGGACAAATTATGAAAAGAAATCCAAAAAAGGGCCACCTCAATTTTTTCTCCATACCTCGTGTACTACCCCCTACGAGGATTATTCAGAAACTGAGTGCCATTACTATCAACTCCCATTCACTTCTGGATGAACCCGAATGTATGCGAATGCAATTTCATAAATCCATAGGGACAAATTATGAAAAGAAATCAAAAGAGGGGCAGCCTCAATTTTTACTCCATAGCTGGTGTACTACCCCCTACGAGGATTATTCGGAAACCGAGTTCCATTCGTTTCAGCTCCGATTCACTTCCGGACTACCTCGAATGGACGCGAATGCAATTTCATAAAGACATAGGGACAAATTATGAAAAGGAATCCAAAAAACATGCCGCCTCAATGTTTTGCTCCATACCTCGTGTACTAACCCCTACGAGGATTATTCGGAAACTGAGTTTCTTACGTTTTGCTCCGATTCACTTCCGGACGATCCCGAATGGACGCGAATGCAATTTCATAAATCCATAAGGATAAGTTGTGAAAAGAAATCCAAAAAATGGGCCGCCTCAATTTTTGCTCCATACCTCGTGTACTACCCCCTACGAGGATTATTCGGAAATCGAGTTCCATTACTTTCAGCTCCGATTCACTTTCGGATGACCCCCAATGGACGCGAATGCAATTTCATAAGTCCATAGGGACATATTATGAAAAGAAATCCAAAAAATGGGCCGCCTCAATTTTTGCTCCATACCTCGTGTACTACCCCCTACGAGGATTATTCGGAAACTGAGTTCCATTCGTTTCAGCTCCGATTCACTTCCGGACGACCTTGAATGGACGCGAATGCAATTTTATAAATCCATATGGACAAATTATGAAAAGGAATCCAAAAAATGGGCTACCTCAATTTTTACTCCATACCTCGTGTACAACCCCCTACGAGGATTATTCGGAAACCTAATTCCATTCGTTTCAGCTCTGGTTCACTTCCGGACGACCCCGAATGGACGCGAATGCAATTTCATAAATCCATAGGGACAAATTATGAAAAGAAATCCAAAAAAAGGGCCGCCTCAATTTTTTCTCCATACCTCGTGTACTACCCCCTACGAGGATTATTCGGAAACTGAGTGCCACTACTATCAGCTCCCATTCACTTCTAAATGAACCCGAATGTACGCGAATGCAATTTCATAAATCCATAGGGACAGATTATGAAAAGAAATCAAAAGAGGGGCAGCCTCAATTTTTACTCCATAGCTGGTGTACTAACCCCTACGAGGATTATTCGGAAATCGAGTTCCATTCGTTTCAGCTCCGATTCACTTCCGGACGACCTCGAATGGACGCGAATGCAATTTCATAAAGACATAGGGACAAATTATGAAAAGGAATCAAAAAAACGTGCCACCTCAAATTTTGCTCCATACCTCGTGTACTAACCCCTACGAGGATTATTCGGAAACTGAGTTTCTTATGTTTTGCTCCGATTCACTTCCGGACGATCCCGAGTGGACGTGAATGCAATTTCATAAATCCATAAGGATAAATTGTGAAATGAAATCCAAAAAACGGGCCGCCTCAATTTTTTCTCCATACCTCGTGTACTACCCCCTACGAGGATTATTCGGAAACCTAATTCCATTCGTTTCAGCTCTGGTTCACTTCCGGACGACCCCGAATGGACGCGAATGCAATTTCATAAATCCATAGGGACAAATTATGAAAAGAAATCCAAAAAAAGGGCCGCCTCAATTTTTACTCCATACCTCGTGTACTACCCCCTACGAGGATTATTCGGAAACCGAGTTCCATTCGTTTCAGCTCCGATTCACTTCCGGACGACCCCGAATGGACTCGAATGCAATTTCATAAATCCATAGGGACAAATTATGAAAAGAAATCCAAAAAAAGGGCCGCTTCAATTTTTTCTCCATACCTCGTGTACTACCCCCTACGAGGATTATTCGGAAACTGAGTGCCATTACTATCAGCTCCCATTCACTTCTGGATGAACCCGAATGTACGCGAATGCAATTTCATAAATCCATAGGGACAAATTATGAAAAGAAATCAAAAGAGGGGCAGCCTCAATTTTTACTCCATAGCTGGTGTACTACCCCCTACGAGGATTATTCGGAAACCGAGTTCCATTCGTTTCAGCTCTGATTCACTTCCGGACGACCTCGAATGGACGCGAATGCAATTTCATAAAGACATAGGGACAAATTATGAAAAGGAATCCAAAAAACGTGCCACCTCAATTTTTGCTCCATACCTCGTGTACTAACCCCTACGAGGATTATTCGGAAACCAAGTTTCTTACATTTTGCTCTGATTCACTTCCGGACGATCCCGAATGGACGCGAATGCAATTTCATAAATCCATAAGGACAAAGTGTGAAAAGAAATCCAAAAAACGGGCCGCCTCAATTTTTGCTCCATACCTCGTGTACTACCCCCTACGAGGATTATTCGGAAACCGAGTTCCATTCGTTTCAGCTCCGATTCACTTCTGGACGACCCCGAATGGACGTGAATGCAATTCCATAAATCCATAGGGACAAATTATGAAAAGAAATCCAAAAAATGGGCCGCCTAAATTTTTGCTCCATACCTCGTGTACAACCCCCTACGAGGATTATTCGAAAACCGAGTTCCTTTACTTTTTGCTCAGATTCATTTCCGGACGACTGCGAATGGACGTGAATGCAATTACATAAATCCATAGGGACAAATTATGAAAAGAAATTAAATAAAAGGGCAGCCTCAATTTTTGCTCCATACCTCGTGTACTACCCCCTACGAGGATTATTCAGAAACCGAGTTGCATTCGTTTCAGCTCCGATTCACTTCCGGACGACCCCGAATGGACGCGAATGCAATTTCATAAATCCATAGGGACAAATTATGAAAAGAAATCCAAAAAAAGGGCCGCCTCAATTTTTTCTCCATACCTCGTGTACTACCCCCTACGAGGATTATTCGGAAACTGAGTGCCATTATTATCAGCTCCCATTCACTTCTGGATGAACCCGAATGTACGCGAATGCAATTTCATAAATCCATAGGGACAAATTATGAAAAGAAATCAAAAGAGGGGCAGCCTCAATTTTTACTCCATAGCTGGTGTACTACCCCCTACGAGGATTATTCGGAAAACGAGTTCCATTCGTTTCAGCTCCGATTCACTTGCTGACGACCTCGAATGGACGCGAATGCAATTTCATAAAGACATAGGGACAAATTATGAAAAGGAATCCAAAAAACGTGCCGCCTCAATTTTTGCTTCATACCTCGTGTACTAACCCCTACGAGGATTATTCGGAAACCGAGTTTCTTACGTTTTGCTCCGATTCACTTCCGGACGATCCCGAATGGACGCGAATGCAATTTCATAAATCCATAAGGACAAATTGTGAAAAGAAATCCAAAAAACGGGCCGCCTCAATTTTTGCTCCATACCTCGTGTACTAACCCCTACGAGGATTATTCGGAAACTGAGTTTCTTACGTTTTGCTCCGATTCACTTCCGGACGATCCCGAATGGACGCGAATGCAATTTCATAAATCCATAAGGATAAATTGTGAAATGAAATCCAAAAAACGGGCCGCCTCAATTTTTGCTCCATACCTCGTGTACTACCCCCTACGAGGATTATTCGGAAATCGAGTTCCATTACTTTCAGCTCCGATTCACTTTCGGATGACCCCCAATGGACGCGAATGCAATTTCATAAATCCATAGGGACATATTATGAAAAGAAATCCAAAAAATGGGCCGCCTCAATTTTTGCTCCATACCTCGTGTACTACCCCCTACGAGGATTATTCGGAAACCGAGTTCCATTTGTTTCAGCTCCGATTCACTTCCGGACGACCTTGAATGGACGCGAATGCAATTTTATAAATCCATATGGACAAATTATGAAAAGGAATCAAAAAAACGGGCTGCCTCAATTTTTACTCCATACCTCGTGTACAACCCCCTACGAGGATTATTCGGAAACCGAGTTCCATTCGTTTCAGCTCCGATTCACTTCCGGACGACCCCGAATGGACGCGAATGCAATTTCATAAATCCATAGGGACAAATTATGAAAAGAAATCCAAAAAAGGGCCGCTTCAATTTTTTCTCCAGACCTCGTGTACTACCCCCCTACTAGGATTATTCGAAAACTGAGTGCCATTACTATCAGCTCCCATTCACTTCTGGATGAACCCGAATGTACGCGAATGCAATTTCATAAATCCATAGGGACAAATTATTAAAAGAAATCAAAAGAGGGGCAGCCTCAATTTTTACTCCATAGCTGGTGTACTACCCCCTACGAGGATTATTCGGAAACCGAGTTCCATTCGTTTCAGCTCCGATTCACTTCCGGACGACCTCGAATGGACGCGAATGCAATTTCATAAAGACATAGGGTCAAATTATGAAAAGGAATCCAAAAAACGTGCCACCTCAATTTTTGCTCCATATCTCGTGTACTAACCCCTACGAGGATTATTCGGAAACCGAGTTTCTTACGTTTTGCTCCGATTCACTTCCGGACGATCCCGAATGGACGCGAATGCAATTTCATAAATCCATAAGGACAAAGTGTGAAAAGAAATCCAAAAAACGGGCCGCCTCAATTTTTGCTCCATACCTCGTGTACTACCCCCTACGAGGATTATTCGGAAACCGAGTTCCATTCGTTTCAGCTCCGATTCACTTCTGGACGACCCCGAATGGACGTGAATGCAATTCCATAAATCCATAGGGACAAATTATGAAAAGAAATCCAAAAAATGGGCCGCCTAAATTTTTGCTCCATACCTCGTGTACAACCCCCTACGAGGATTATTCGAAAACCGAGTTCCTTTACTTTTTGCTCGGATTCATTTCCGGACGACTCCGAATGGACGTGAATGCAATTTCATAAATCCATAGGGACAAATTATGAAAAGAAATCAAATAAAAGGGCAGCCTCAATTTTTGCTCCATACCTCGTGTACTACCCCCTACGAGGATTATTCAGAAACCGAGTTGCATTCGTTTCAGCTCCGATTCACTTCTGGACGACCCCGAATCGACGTGAATGCAATTTCATAAATCCATAGGGACAAATTATGAAAAGAAATCCAAAAAAAGGGCTTCCTCAATTTTTTCTCCATACCTCGTGTACTACCCCCTACGAGGATTATTCGGAAACTGAGTGCCATTATTATCAGCTCCCATTCACTTCTGGATGAACCCGAATGTACGCCAATGCAATTTCATAAATCCATAGGGACAAATTATGAAAAGAAATCAAAAGAGGGGCAGCCTCAATTTTTACTCCATAGCTGGAATACTACCCCCTACGAGGATTATTCGGAAACCGAGTTCCATTCGTTTCAGCTCCGATTCACTTGCGGACGACCTCGAATGGACGCGAATGCAATTTCATAAAGACATAGGGAGAAATTATGAAAAGGAATCCAAAAAACGTGCCGCCTCAATTTTTGCTCCATACCTCGTGTACTAACCCCTACGAGGATTATTCGGAAACCGAGTTTCTTACGTTTTGCTCCGATTCACTTCTGGACGATCCCGAATGGACGCGAATGCAATTTCATAAATCCATAAGGACAAATTGTGAAAAGAAATCCAAAAAATGGGCCGCCTCAATTTTTGCTCCATACCTCGTGTACTACCCCCTACGAGGATTATTCGGAAACCGAGTTCCATTCGTTTCAGCTCCGATTCACTTCTGGACGACCCTGAATGGACGTGAATGCAATTTCATAAATCCATAGGGAAAAATTAAGAAAAGAAATCCAAAAAATGGGCCGCCTAAATTTTTGCTCCATACCTCGTGTACAACCCCCAACGAGGATTATTCGAAAACCGAGTTCCATTACTTTTTGCTCAGATTCATTTCCGGACGACTCCGAATGGACGTGAATGCAATTTCATAAATCCATAGGGACAAATTATGAAAAGAAATCAAATAAAAGAGCAGCCTCAATTTTTGCTCCATACCTCGTGTACTACCCCCTACGAGGATTATTCGGAAACTGAGTGGCATTACTATCAGCTCCGATTCACTTCCGGATGAACCCCAATGGACGCGAATGCAATTTTATAAATCCATAGGGACAAATTATGAAAAGAAATACAAAAAACGAGCCGCCGCAATTTTTGCTCCATACCTCATGTACTACACCCTATGAGGATTATTCGGAAACCGAGTTCCATTCGTTTCAGCTCCGATTCACTTCCGGACGACCCCGAATGGATGCGAATTCAATTTCATAAATACATAGGGACAAATTATGAAAAGAAATCCAAAAAACGGGCCACCTCAATTTTTTCTCCATACCTCGTGTACTACCCCCTACGAGGATTATTCAGAAACTAAGTGTCATTACTATCAACTCCCATTCACTTCTGGATGAACCCGAATGTACGCGAATGCAATTTCATAAATCCATAGGGACAAATTATGAAAAGAAATCAAAAAAGGGGCAGCCTCAATTTTTACTCCATAGCTGGTGTACTACCCCCTACGAGGATTATTCGGAAACCGAGTTCTATTCGTTTCAGCTCCGATTCACTTCCGGACGACCTCGAATGGACGCGAATGCAATTTCATAAAGACATAGGGACAAATTAAGAAAAGGAATCCAAAAAATGGGCCGCCTCAATTTTTGCTCCATACCTCGTGTAATAACCCCTACGAGGATTATTTGGAAACCGAGTTCCTTACGTTTTGCTCCGATTCACTTCCGGACGATCCCGAATGGACGCGAATGCAATTTTATAAATCCATAGGGACAAATTATGAAAAGATATCCACAAAACAGTCCACCTCAATTTTCGCTCCATACCTCGTGTACTACCCCCTACGAGAATTATTCGGAAATCGAGTTCCATACGTTTCAGCTCCGATTAACTTCCGGACGACCCCGAATGGACGCGAATGCAATTTCATAAATCCATAGGGACGATTTATAAAAAAAATCAAAAAAACGGGCCGCCTCAATTTTTTCTCCATACCTCGTGTACTACCCCCCTACGAGGATTATTCGGAAACTGAGTGCCATTACTATCAGCTCCCATTCACTTCTGGATGAACCCGAATGTACGCGAATGCAATTTCATAAATCCATAGGGACAAATTATGAAAAGAAATCAAAAGAGGGGCAGCCTCAATTTTTACTCCATAGCTGGTGTACTACCCCCTACGAGGATTATTCGGAAACCGAGTTCCATTCGTTTCAGCTCCGATTCACTTCCGGACGACCTCGAATGGACGTGAATGCAATTTCATAAAGACATAGGGACAAATTATGAAAAGGAATCCAAAAAATGTGCCGCCTCAATTTTTGCTCCATACCTCGTGTACTAACCCCTACGAGGATTATTCGAAAACTGAGTTTCTTACGTTTTGCTCCGATTCACTTCCGGACGATCCCGAATGGACGCGAATGCAATTTCATAAATCCATAAGGACAAATTGTGAAAAGAAATCCAAAAAACGGGCCGCCTCAATTTTTGCTCCATACCTCGTGTACTACCCCCTACGAGGATTATTCGGAAACCGAGTTCCATTCGTTTCAGTTCCGATTCACTTCTGGACGACCCCGAATGGACGTGAATGCAATTCCATAAATCCATAGGGACAAATTATGAAAAGAAATCCAAAAAATGGGCCGCCTAAATTTTTGCTCCATACCTCGTGTACAACCCCCTACGAGGATTATTCGAAAACCGAGTTCCATTACTTTTTGCTCAGATTCATTTCCGGACGACTCCGAATGGACGTGAATGCAATTTCATAAATCCATAGGGACAAATTATGAAAAGAAATCAAATAAAAGGGCAGCCTCAATTTTTGCTCCATACCTCGTGTACTACCCCCTACGAGGATTATTCAGAAACCGAGTTCCATTCGTTTCAGCTCCGATTCACTTCCGGACGACCTCGAATGGACGCGAATGCAATTTCATAAAGACATAGGGACAAATTATGAAAAGGAATCCAAAAAACGTGCCGCCTCAATTTTTGCTCCATACCTCG
Organism: Apium graveolens; assembly: GCF_009905375.1. Taxonomy (NCBI): domain Eukaryota; kingdom Viridiplantae; phylum Streptophyta; class Magnoliopsida; order Apiales; family Apiaceae; genus Apium; species Apium graveolens. The sequence goes on from NC_133653.1 coordinate 6,560,562, forward strand.
TGTACTAACCCCTACGAGGATTATTCGGAAACCGAGTTTCTTACGTTTTGCTCCGATTCACTTCCGGACGATCCCGAATGGACGCGAATGCAATTTCATAAATCCATAAGGACAAATTGTGAAAAGAAATCCAAAAAACGGGCCGCCTCAATTTTTGCTCCATACCTCGTGTACTACCCCCTACGAGGATTATTCGGAAACCGAGTTCCATTCGTTTCAGCTCCGATTCACTTCTGGACGACCCCGAATGGACGTGAATGCAATTCCATAAATCCATAGGGACAAATTATGAAAAGAAATCCAAAAAATGGGCCGCCTAAATTTTTGCTCCATACCTCGTGTACAACCCCTTACGAGGATTATTCGAAAACCGAGTTCCATTACTTTTTGCTCAGATTCATTTACGGACGACTCCGAATGGACGTGAATGCAATTTCATAAATCCATAGGGACAAATTATGAAAAGAAATCAAATAAAAGGACAGCCTCAATTTTTGCTCCATACCTCGTGTACTACCCCCTACGAGGATTATTCGGAAACCGAGTTGCATTCGTTTCAGCTCCGATTCACTTCCGGACGACCCCGAATGGACGCGAATCCAATTTCATAAATCCATAGGGACAAATTATGAAAAGAAATCCAAAAAAAGGGCCGCCTCAATTTTTTCTCCATACCTCGTGTACTACCCCCTACGAGGATTATTCGGAAACTGAGTGCCATTACTATCAGCTCCCATTCACTTCTGGATGAACCCGAATGTACGCGAATGCAATTTCATAAATCCATAGGGACAAATTATGAAAAGAAATCAAAAGAAGGGCAACCTCAATTTTTACTCCATAGCTGGTGTACTACCCCCAACGAGGATTATTCGGAAACCGAGTTCCATTCGTTTCAGCTCTGATTCACTTCCGGACGACCTCGAATGGACGCGAATGCAATTTCATAAAGACATAGGGACAAATTATGAAAAGGAATCCAAAAAACGTGCCGCCTCAATTTTTGCTCCATACCTCGTGTACTAACCCCTACGAGGATTATTCGGAAACCGAGTTTCTTACGTTTTGCTCCGATTCACTTCCGGACGATCCCGAATGGACGCGAATGCAATTTCATAAATCCATAAGGACAAATTGTGAAAAGAAATCCAAAAAACGGGCCGCCTCAATTTTTGCTCCATACCTCGTGTACTACCCCCTACGAGGATTATTCGGAAACCGAGTTCCATTCGTTTCAGCTCCGATTCACTTCTGGACGACCCCGAATGGACGTGAATGCAATTCCATAAATCCATAGGGACAAATTATGAAAAGAAATTCAAAAAATGGGCCGCCTAAATTTTTGCTCCATACCTCGTGTACAACCCCCTACGAGGATTATTCGAAAACCGAGTTCCATTACTTTTTGCTAAAATTCATTTCCGGACGACTCCGAATGGACGTGAATGCAATTTCATAAATCCATAGGGACAAATTATGAAAAGAAATCAAATAAAAGGGCAGCCTCAATTTTTGCTCCATACCTCGTGTACTACCCCCTACGAGGATTATTCGGAAACCGAGTTGCATTCGTTTCAGCTCCGATTCACTTCCGGACGACCCCGAATGGACGCGAATGCAATTTCATAAATCCATAGGGACAAATTATGAAAAGAAATCCAAAAAAAGGGCCGCCTCAATTTTTTCTCCATACCTCGTGTACTACCCCCTACGAGGATTATTCGGAAACTGAGTGCCATTACTATCAGCTCCCATTCACTTCTGGATGAACCCGAATGTACGCGAATGCAATTTCATAAATCAATAGGGACAAATTATGAAAAGAAATCAAAAGAGGGGCAACCTCAATTTTTACTCCATAGCTGGTGTACTACCCCCTACGAGGATTATTCGGAAACCGAGTTCCATTCGTTTCAGCTCCGATTCACTTCCGGACGACCTCGAATGGACGCGAATGCAATTTCATAAAGACATAGGGACAAATTATGAAAAGGAATCCAAAAAATGTGTCGCCTCAATTTTTGCTCCATACCTCGTGTACTAACCCCTACGAGGATTATTCGGAAACTGAGTTTCTTACGTTTTGCTCCGATTCACTTCCGGACGATCCCGAATGGACGCGAATGCAATTTCATAAATCCATAAGGACAAATTGTGAAAAGAAATCCAAAAAACGGGCCGCCTCAATTTTTGCTCCATACCTCGTGTACTACCCCCTACGAGGATTATTCGGAAATCGAGTTCCATTCGTTTCAGCTTCGATTCACTTCTGGACGACCCTGAATGGACGTGAATGCAATTTCATAAATCCATAGGGACAAATTATGAAAAGAAATCCAAAACATGGGCCGCCTAAATTGTTGCTCCATACCTCGTGTACAACCCCCTACGAGGATTATTCGAAAACCGAGTTCCATTACTTTTTGCTCAGATTCATTTCCGGACGACTCCGAATGGACGTGAATGCAATTTCATAAATCCATAGGTACAAATTATGAAAAGAAATCAAATAAAATAGCAGCCTCAATTTTTGCTCCATACCTCGTGTACTACCCCCTACGAGGATTATTCGGAAACCGAGTGGCATTACTATCAGCTCCGATTCACTTCCGGATGAACCCCAATGGACGCGAATGCAATTTCATAAATCCATAGGGACAAATTAAGAAAAGAAATACAAAAAACGAGCCGCCGCAATTTTTGCTCCATACCTCGTGTACTACCCCATACGAGGATTATTCGGAAACCGAGTTCCATTCGTTTCAGCTCCGATTCACTTCCGGACGACCCCAAATGGACGCGAATGCAATTTCATAAATCCATAGGGACAAATTATGAAAAGAAATCCAAAAAATGGGCCGCCTCAATTTTTTCTCCATACCTCGTGTACTACCCCCTACGAGGATTATTCGGAAACTGAGTGTCATTACTATCAGCTCCCATTCACTTCTGGATGAACCCGAATGTACGCGAATGCAATTTCATAAATCCATAGGGACAAATTATAAAAGGAAATCAAAAAAGGGGCAGCCTCAATTTTTACTCCATAGCTGGTGTACTACCCCCTACGAGGATTATTCGGAAACCGAGTTCTATTCGTTTCAGCTCCGATTCACTTCCGGACGACCTCGAATGGACGCGAATGCAATTTCATAAAGACATAGGGAAATATTAAGAAAAGGAATCCAAAAAATGGGCCGCCTCAATTTTTGCTCCATACCTCGTGTAATAACCCCTACGAGGATTATTTGGAAACCGAGTTCCTTACGTTTTGCTCCGATTCACTTCCAGACGATCCCGAATGGACGTGAATGCAATTTTATAAATCCATAGGGACAAATTATGAAAAGATATCCACAAAATAGGCCGCCTCAATTTTCGCTCCATACCTCGTGTACTACCCCCTACGAGAATTATTCGGAAACCGAGTTCCATACGTTTCAGCTCCGATTAACTTCCGGACGACCCCGAATGGACGCGAATGCAATTTCATAAATCCATAGGGACGAATTATGAAAAAAATCCAAAAAACGGGCCGCCTCAATTTTTTCTCCATACCTCGTGTACTACCCCCTACGAGGATTATTCGGAAACTGAGTGCCATTACTATCAGCTCCCATTCACTTCTGGATGAACCCGAATGTACGCGAATGCAATTTCATAAATCAATAGGGACAAATTATGAAAAGAAATCAAAAGAAGGGCAACCTCAATTTTTACTCCATAGCTGGTGTACTACCCCCAACGAGGATTATTCGGAAACCGAGTTCCATTCGTTTCAGCTCTGATTCACTTCCGGACGACCTCGAATGGACGCGAATGCAATTTCATAAAGACATAGGGACAAATTATGAAAAGGAATCCAAAAAACGTGCCGCCTCAATTTTTGCTCCATACCTCGTGTACTAACCCCTACGAGGATTATTCGGAAACCGAGTTTCTTACGTTTTGCTCCGATTCACTTCCGGACGATCCCGAATGGACGCGAATGCAATTTCATAAATCCATAAGGACAAATTGTGAAAAGAAATCCAAAAAACGGGCCGCCTCAATTTTTGCTCCATACCTCGTGTACTACCCCCTACGAGGATTATTCGGAAACCGAGTTCCATTCGTTTCAGCTCCGATTCACTTCTGGACGACCCCGAATGGACGTGAATGCAATTCCATAAATCCATAGGGACAAATTATGAAAAGAAATTCAAAAAATGGGCCGCCTAAATTTTTGCTCCATACCTCGTGTACAACCCCCTACGAGGATTATTCGAAAACCGAGTTCCATTACTTTTTGCTAAAATTCATTTCCGGACGACTCCGAATGGACGTGAATGCAATTTCATAAATCCATAGGGACAAATTATGAAAAGAAATCAAATAAAAGGGCAGCCTCAATTTTTGCTCCATACCTCGTGTACTACCCCCTACGAGGATTATTCGGAAACCGAGTTGCATTCGTTTCAGCTCCGATTCACTTCCGGACGACCCCGAATGGACGCGAATGCAATTTCATAAATCCATAGGGACAAATTATGAAAAGAAATCCAAAAAAAGGGCCGCCTCAATTTTTTCTCCATACCTCGTGTACTACCCCCTACGAGGATTATTCGGAAACTGAGTGCCATTACTATCAGCTCCCATTCACTTCTGGATGAACCCGAATGTACGCGAATGCAATTTCATAAATCAATAGGGACAAATTATGAAAAGAAATCAAAAGAGGGGCAACCTCAATTTTTACTCCATAGCTGGTGTACTACCCCCTACGAGGATTATTCGGAAACCGAGTTCCATTCGTTTCAGCTCCGATTCACTTCCGGACGACCTCGAATGGACGCGAATGCAATTTCATAAAGACATAGGGACAAATTATGAAAAGGAATCCAAAAAATGTGTCGCCTCAATTTTTGCTCCATACCTCGTGTACTAACCCCTACGAGGATTATTCGGAAACTGAGTTTCTTACGTTTTGCTCCGATTCACTTCCGGACGATCCCGAATGGACGCGAATGCAATTTCATAAATCCATAAGGACAAATTGTGAAAAGAAATCCAAAAAACGGGCCGCCTCAATTTTTGCTCCATACCTCGTGTACTACCCCCTACGAGGATTATTCGGAAATCGAGTTCCATTCGTTTCAGCTTCGATTCACTTCTGGACGACCCTGAATGGACGTGAATGCAATTTCATAAATCCATAGGGACAAATTATGAAAAGAAATCCAAAACATGGGCCGCCTAAATTGTTGCTCCATACCTCGTGTACAACCCCCTACGAGGATTATTCGAAAACCGAGTTCCATTACTTTTTGCTCAGATTCATTTCCGGACGACTCCGAATGGACGTGAATGCAATTTCATAAATCCATAGGTACAAATTATGAAAAGAAATCAAATAAAATAGCAGCCTCAATTTTTGCTCCATACCTCGTGTACTACCCCCTACGAGGATTATTCGGAAACCGAGTGGCATTACTATCAGCTCCGATTCACTTCCGGATGAACCCCAATGGACGCGAATGCAATTTCATAAATCCATAGGGACAAATTAAGAAAAGAAATACAAAAAACGAGCCGCCGCAATTTTTGCTCCATACCTCGTGTACTACCCCATACGAGGATTATTCGGAAACCGAGTTCCATTCGTTTCAGCTCCGATTCACTTCCGGACGACCCCAAATGGACGCGAATGCAATTTCATAAATCCATAGGGACAAATTATGAAAAGAAATCCAAAAAATGGGCCGCCTCAATTTTTTCTCCATACCTCGTGTACTACCCCCTACGAGGATTATTCGGAAACTGAGTGTCATTACTATCAGCTCCCATTCACTTCTGGATGAACCCGAATGTACGCGAATGCAATTTCATAAATCCATAGGGACAAATTATAAAAGGAAATCAAAAAAGGGGCAGCCTCAATTTTTACTCCATAGCTGGTGTACTACCCCCTACGAGGATTATTCGGAAACCGAGTTCTATTCGTTTCAGCTCCGATTCACTTCCGGACGACCTCGAATGGACGCGAATGCAATTTCATAAAGACATAGGGAAATATTAAGAAAAGGAATCCAAAAAATGGGCCGCCTCAATTTTTGCTCCATACCTCGTGTAATAACCCCTACGAGGATTATTTGGAAACCGAGTTCCTTACGTTTTGCTCCGATTCACTTCCAGACGATCCCGAATGGACGTGAATGCAATTTTATAAATCCATAGGGACAAATTATGAAAAGATATCCACAAAATAGGCCGCCTCAATTTTCGCTCCATACCTCGTGTACTACCCCCTACGAGAATTATTCGGAAACCGAGTTCCATACGTTTCAGCTCCGATTAACTTCCGGACGACCCCGAATGGACGCGAATGCAATTTCATAAATCCATAGGGACGAATTATGAAAAAAATCCAAAAAACGGGCCGCCTCAATTTTTTCTCCATACCTCGTGTACTACCCCCTACGAGGATTATTCGGAAACTGAGTGTCATTACTATCAGCTCCCATTCACTTCTGGATGAACCCGAATGTACGCGAATGCAATTTCATAAATCCATAGGGACAAATTATGAAAAGAAATCAAAAAAGGGGCAGCCTCAATTTTTACTCCATAGCTGGTGTACTACCCCCTACGAGGATTATTCGGAAACCGAGTTCCATTCGTTTCAGCTCCGATTCACTTCCGGACGACCTCGAATGGACACGAATGCAATTTCATAAAGACATAGGGAAAAATTAAGAAAAGGAATCCAAAAAACGGGTCGCCTCAATTTTTGCTCCATACCTCGTGTAATAACCTCTACGAGGATTATTTGGAAACCGAGTTCCTTACATTTTGCTCCGATTCACTTCCGGACGATCCCGAATGGACGCGAATGCAATTTTATAAATCCATAGGGACAAATTATGAAAAGATATCCACAAAACAGGCCGCCTCAATTTTCGCTCCATACCTCGTGTAATACCCCCTACGAGGATTATTCGAAAACCGAGTTCCATACGTTTCAGCTCCGATTTACTTCCGGACGACCCCGAATGGACTGGAATGCAATTTCATAAATCCATAGGGATGAATTATGAAAAAAATCCAAAAAATGGGCCGCCTAAATTTTTGCTCCAAACCTCGTGTACTAACCCCTATGTGGATTCGGTTTCCCTATGGATTATTCGGAAACTGAGTGCCATTACTATCAGCTCCCATTCACTTCTAGATGAACCCGAATGTACGTGAATGCAATTTCATAAATCCATAGAGACAAATTATGAAAAGAAATCAAAAGAGGGGCAACCTCAATTTTTACTCCATAGCTGGTGTACTACCCCCTACGAGGATTATTCGAAAACCGAGTTCCATTCGTTTCAGCTCCGATTCACTTCCGGACGACCTCGAATGGACGCGAATGCAATTTCATAAAGATATAGGGACAAATTATGAAAAGGAATCCAAAAAACGTGCTGTAACACCCCCAGATCCGGGGTCGGGGATCCGGGTTGTCACGGTCTTTCTTTCCACAATATCACTTCACTTAATTAATAATAAATAACCTTATGTTGTGACCCCACACTAACACACACCACAACCCGTTATAGTCTCAGAGATGAAATTGAAATAAGTACAAGTCTTTTGAATCCATAATTTAAAAGTTATTACAACCCAAAATGATTACTTGATAATTTACAGTTAATTGCCATTATCTGCCACAAGTTATAATTATACATAATTGATTCTCAAAAGTAGATGGTCGGATCTACAATAGATCTACCTCTGCAGCTATAGCAGCTACAACATCAACAGGAAGACGCGGGACGCTTCCCACGCGCTTGCGCTGGGTCTGCTGGAGTCTGGCCATCTTTCCTAACTGTTGTTGTGTGATGAAGAAATAAAGCAAGGGTGAGCAGCAAGCCCACCAAAATAATATGTATAATGATTTACAATATATGAGCCTACTCATAATACTCATGAAAGTCTTGGTCAAAAGAAATGAACCAAGTTTGATATCTTAATGCGATGAAGTCGCAAAATATTCAGTATATATACATATATACTTTTCAAAATATTGGAAGTCCTCTTCCATGCATAATATACACAGAGTCCCAGTGTATAACTGTATAAAAAAATATCGTTGCAAGGTGATCTCATATATCTAACCTTGTCTCAACGTTTTTCTGAAAATCTTTGTCATTCATAAGACAATTATTAATTAGATATAAGTTTAAAAGATGAGGTTACCAAATACCCCAATATACTTATATCTTTCCCAATACTACTTGAACTACCACCGTTCAAGTTATAATCAGTTTCAAAAGTTCATCACATAGATGAGACTACAAGACAAGATTTGAATAGATTCAATCTTTGAAATATTATTGAATGAAATAAAGTTACGAGATACTTTATTTAGTCCCGATATATATATATCCACATATATATATCTCTTAAATATTTCCTGGAACCTCTGTTATGTAAAGTATGAACAGAGTTTAAAACATCCAATGAATTTTGGAAAGGAAAAGAATTTTGGCATAAACCCGATATCTCGCTGATCAGGCAAAGATACCAATAAGTAACCTTTTCTACTGTAGATGGATGAATTCCTCACCGGTCATCACCCTGGCCGCATTAGGACCTCGCGCTCGACCGTACCCTGGCCCCTCACGCGTTGATGGACTGCCACCCAGCCACTTACACAATAATAGACCGTACCCCGGCCTGTCGCTTATGCCGACTCAATGAGATGGGCTTACTTCCCGAACGTTGGGCAAGTAATCAATTCATTTACCAAATCTGCAACCTCGTTGCGAATATAAAATACACCACAGAGCCGGATTCCCCAGGTTTTGAGCGAGTATTTAAATCCCCTTTAAAAAGGAAGATCTTAAATATAAAAATGAGTTTTGGGATCCGCTCTGACTTTTAAAAATCATTTTGAAGACTCGAAAACACTTTAAAGAGTGTTTGGAGTAAGGCTGATTTAATAAAGTAAATCAGTCCCCAGAATATTAGAAAATATCTGAATATTATTAATTAAATAATATTCCCATAAAGAATAATCTTTATAAAAATAATTGAAGTAGAAGTATTAAAATTTATACTTGAAACGAGTATTAAATAACCAAAGATATACTTATGTGAAAGTATTATCTTTATTTGAATAATCGAAAATAAGTTTGATTATTTACACCTTATTCTTTAATAAAATAAAGAATATATCTCAGCAAATAATCGGAGTCATAGATCCTCAAATGAATATTCAAATAATATTCAATAAATAAAATAAGCCGAGTCATAATACCTCGAATTAATATTATAAATAATATTCATTAAATAAAATAAAGGAGTCATACATCCTCAAATGAATATTCAAATAATATTCATTAAATAATATAAACTGAGTCATAAGCCCTCGAATGAATATTCAAATAATATTCAATAATAATATATAAAAGAGTCATAAGCCCTCGAATGAATATTCAAATAATATTCAAATAAATAAATAAAGTTAAAGTTATCGAATAAACCTTATTCGATTAATAGTTTAGAAAACTATAACCATACATATATATAAATATATATATATATATAAATATCCATATCCATATATATAAAATCTACTCGGGATCCTCGACTCCCGGTTTTTGAAAATATTTTCACCTTTGGGTCCCTATACTAAGGGTATATGCAAGTTACCGCTATCCTCTAGCATAGGTATTATCAACTGAACCAACAGATATATATTTCAAGAATATGAAACAGGCATGCATATATACCATATCACATGCTACAATATATCGCAAGAATTTGCTAAATAACCAACATGCATCTATCGCAAGATAATGCATATACAAGTGTATACATCACAACAACAGTATAACGGATAGAATACTTGCCTGAGTGCTCCCGGACAGACTTACACTTAGAGTGGGTCCGATAACCTATGAACAACAACATAAGTCGGAATTAAACCCCGGTCGCTTAAGAAACTAGACTTTAACCATTTAGAGTCCTAATGTTCGCTTTCGCGCTTAACGGTTTACTTAAGTCGCTCGAGTACTCTCGGCTCCACCATTTTTAATAAATTAACCATTAAGGGTTTTATGGAGATTCTTTCGCGAGTACCTTACCAACTACCTAATCCACCTTACATAATTGTTTCATACTCCAATTAGTCCTTTAAGGTCTTTAACCAAGGTTTCAAAGTAAGGCGAGGGGAAATGTTTCGTTCGCGAAACGCCGTTACTTAAAACGGTCGTTTTTCCTAAACCGTACATCGGAATCAAACGAACTACATATCAAAACGAAGCTCGTAACATGAGCTATCTAAACATGGCAGTGGTCATAATCTAGCAGTGGGTTCTCGGGTCCTAATGTTATGCACAAAAACAGTCCAAAGAAAATCGGACATTACGACGGCTATGTTTACGCGATTTCCCAAAATTTTACCAACCAATTCAACCACCAATCAATCCCAATTCACAACCCAATCAAAACTCCATCCATAATTTATCATAACAGCCCCAACAACTCAACATTAACAATTTATACTATTCTTTATCATGAATTTAAACTACACTTAAGTTCATTAATCAACAACCAAGATTTACAACTCCAAAAACAACCCAAAACCAACTAATCTCTACATACACAACCATCAAGCCTCTCATGAACTATATTACTCATATTATGCTCTTAACATTCAATAACAAATCTTGGTTAAGAGATTATACCTTCCTTGAAGCTTTTAATCCATGAAAGATCCTTGGAATGTCCATGGAAGCCTTAATATATGCTTAAGCTACCTTGACCTTGCAAATAAAATCAAGAATCACAAATTTGTTCTTGAAAGTTACTATTCACCCTAAACTAAAATGATTTGTTTGAGATAGAAAACCTTTGATTCAAGCACTCAAACTACTTGCTCTTCTTAGTTATGAAATATAGGATCCAAAGAAACAAACCTTATAATTTTCCATGGAGTATAGCTTGTGTTTTGAATTTCTAATTCACCATTTTGGTGAAAAATTCGAAATGAAGAAGATGAAAAGGGGGGAGAGAGAAGCTTGCTTTGTTTTCTTGATCTTTGTGCATAAAAAGCTTGGTTGATATCCTTTTGTTTTGTTAATTACCTTTTAACCATGGTAAAATTTGTGTGGCTTGAAATCAACCAACAATACCTTCCCTTTGGTCATGCTTATGTCATCCTCCTATGTCATCTTCCCACACTTGTCATCTTCTTGTTGGTGTGGTGACATCATCATCACTAACCTCTTTGATTAGCTCTTAATTACTTGGCTAATGACCGCTGATCTATTATACGGTTCACTTAACTTTCGTTCTCGTTTATCGTTTGAGGGATCATACCCGGGATCTTATTACTTGGGTTCCCTTAACCTTTCTCAATACATTATATTCCTTTTATGATCCTCTCTTATAATCCTTGAATTTAAATCCTTTTAATCATGTTACCTTATACTCAATTCTTTCCGTATCTAGTGGATTTTCGGGAAAAATCAAAGTGTTCGGAATTGGATTCTGACGATCTTTACATACACTTATATACCATATAGAGTACTAATAAAATCTCAGAATATCCATAACAGAACCCCTACATAGTGTGGCATGAAAAGTTTTCTCATTCAGAAAAAACACTATTCATAAGGGTTTCAAAAATTTCCAAAAATTGGGGTTATTACAGTCTCCCCTCCTTAAAAGGATTCCGTCCCGGAATCAGATAGAAAACGAATGGGGATACTTTCTTAGCATTACACTTTCTAACTCTCGAGTCAATTTTCCCACATTGTGGTTCTACCACCAAACTCTGCCTAGTTTGATAATCCTTCTCCTAAGCACTTGTTCATTTTCACTCTATAACCCTTCCTGGTTGCTCCATATAGGTTACGTCGGGTTGCATATCTATGCGCTCATATGCCTCTATTTATCTGGCATCTGAATTACACTTCCTTAACATTGATACGTGAAATACGTTATGAACTTGCTACAGGTTCGGGGGTAGGGTTAGCTCATATGCTAACTTCCCAAACGTCCTAATATATCCAAGGGTCCAACAAATTGTAGACTTAGCTTTCCTTTCTTTCCGAACCTCATCAATCCTTTCCAAGGGATACCTATAACATTACTAGGTCCCCTATTTCATACTCTTTATCCTTTCGTGTCAAATCAACATACTTATCATGTCCATCTTGGGCTACTACCAGCCGTCCTCTGATTAGATCTATCATATCCTTGGTCCTTTGGACTACTGCGGGCCCGAGCATCTTGCGCTCTACAACTTCATCCTAATATAAGGGAGATCGACATTGTCTTCCCTCAAGGATCTCATAAGGCGATATCTCAATACTGACATATGATCTATTGTCGTAAGATAACTCAATCCGCATTAAGTGATCATTCCAATTCCTTTCAAGTCTATTGCACAGACTCTCATTATAGCTTCTAGCATTATAGCTTTTGCTTCTTAATACCCATTCTTTTCCAGTTCGTAATCGCTACTACCTTCCGTTCCTAATATTATACTGGTTATACTTTTGCTCGTTAGCGTTCTATAACCTTTTAATAACCACGTCAACCTTAGTATCACGAATGTGTTCCCATTCCACATACTACCACCACTTTATTACTCCTTTTTCAGTTGTTTCTATTTTCCAAAATTTGATCAATCAAATAGAAGTAAAGGAATTTGTTGAGAGATTACTATGATCATGAACACTTGTTATATCGCATAGTTAGTACAGAAGGTGGCCAGCCTTCAGTACTTGACAAGCAATTAAACAATAATTGGTATCCTACTAGGCTTCTATCACACAGATAGACAGTCATTCGGTAATACCTCCCCTTCTGGAAGGGTTGTTCTTCTCAACTTACATGAAATGAAAAGAAGAGAAAAGAACGAACTGAAGAGAATTGTATATATAAAAAAAATATACTGCCACAAAATATCTGGCTTGGAACCTACCTCTGAACTATAGAGGTTTGTCATAGGAGAACAAAACATATACGTATTTATATCAGTATCAAGTATTATAGCATCGTATTTCCCATGCCTAAATATTTCTATTCCGTCCATCATTCTATGGACCCATGCTCTTCCTCGAGCTTATACACAATCACCTTTGAAACTCCCCCGATTTCGAAAATCGAACCTGGGATCTCATTTTAGACATCACCGTTACTAGAGTTCTATGCTTGCACCGCAACCTTCCTCATATAGTAATACGACTCTCTTTTCATAAGAGGGAATAAATATTCAATAGGTAGATACTCTACTTAATTAGTCTATCAATGATAACTTATACACTACCACGACCCGATTAGTGGTACATAATCTCAACACCCATTCCAATACAACTCTCACGGTTGTATTCAGCTCAATACTCGCAGAATCATTGCTGCCTTACTATGGTCCATCACTGACCTACTGTAGTCATTCATTTTCCATGAAGTCTTAATAGCTAACCATACGGAGTCCATACATGTCGTATCAAATCCTTCTAAGGAGATAACATAATCACCATTCATGATTCATGGAGTACACTCCTGATTCTGACATACATACATGACATGAAGCAGATAAAATTTACAGAAGAGTTTTGCTCAAAGCAACGATAGCAGGTTAATACCATTCTTAATCATATACCTTCAATAGAAGACTTAACTCAAAGGTTTGTTTAGTCCTTTTTGAAATATAGTCCTGGCTCATTCTCAAGATGGTACCTTCTAAGATAGATAGCCCGCTCCTGGCGATTACACGAATTAAACCTTTACCGAACTACTATTATGGTTGGGTATTGCACAGTCATCAGAAGGAATGTCAATCTTCCAAACCACAATACAACCTTCACAGTTTTAACCATCATTACTGTATTCCTTTGGCACAAGCGCCTATAATTATCCTCTTACCTTTAAAGTGTTGGCCACCTCTTTGGCCTTCCCTGATAGTAATAGTTCCTTATAATCAATGTCTTTTAACCACCTTCAACTAAATTTTCTACCTCATTTCAATCACAGCTTATGTGAAGATGTTTTCCTTAACATCTGATAAGTAAAAAAAAATCACCATTTTTCCATAAGTTGTTGCCTCAGTCTTTAGAGGTTAATCACTGTCATGACTGACGCTCAATCATAATTAAAACATCTTTTATCTTAAGTCCTAATTGCCCTGAACAATTTCGACCATTACTGGTTCGATCCATACCTTCTCGTGGTTTAACACGTGCCTCACTTGGCATCAATATAATTACGTCATATTTCCTTTATCAATATTTCTATTCTTGAGAATTTTGAATATTACCTTTTTCCTTATAAAACCTCTAGGGTTATCCTTGAATCGTTCCTCCTGTATTCCTTAGATACAGGGCATATCAAAATACCATTTACTACTACTAGAACCATTGTCTATATACTTCTGAAAAAAATTCTCCACTGATTCTTAAAGGTTGTTATTACCTTAATCCTTTCCAATTCATACTGTCAAAACTCATACTATCCCTATTAAGGGTGAAATGCCAACCTTTATGCATTCCCCTAGGATTCATTTTAAGTTACCGATGTTCTATTCTTAATTCCACCTTTAAAAAGGTACATGCATCCTTCCATGGATAAATCAATTCATATATCCTTGATAGATTATCTTATTCATCATTCCCACCTCGATAGTCTATACCTAACTTCATAATAGCATCCTTATTCAAATTGAGGTCAATCCATATGGCCTCCAAAAGATAACAATGGTCATCCGCTTTTCTTTCCTGATTTGGTAATGATAACATGGAGCTTCTGAAAGATATTGGTCATGTTCAACGTGAACTTCTTCTTAATAATTCCTTATTTACTTTTGTTGTTTATCTCAATAGTCACCTCAATGTTGGGATATCTTTCATACCTGGCGTCTCCCTTTCTGGATATCAAGCCACCGGTCTTACACTTCACATTCTTGAAGGTCACTTCCTTCATCCAATTTTTCCTAATTTCTTACTTCCTTGTCTCCTCAGTCTATCTGCGTCTCATTATTTATCCTTCGAACTATTTCAAGGTTTCCTCGAATCCTCCCAACTTAAAGGGGGTACAATATATGTATCTCTTATGCCTTCAACCATCAATTTTAACTCATGGTGGATCATCATCATCCTGACGATTACATACTTTTCTATTTCTATTGCTATGAGTCTTTAGGGTTTCCTCATACCCGACTCCCTTATCATACCTCAAACTCTTTTGCCTTTAAATCCCTTTCCACTTCAGTTCCTTTTTATTTCCCTTTTTCTTATCATTATTTCATGAACCAACACAACATAAGCATTGATTTCAAACATCCCGTCATTCTGGATTCGTGTCCTTAGAACGAATCTTGACAACTTTTACAACTTAAATTCACAATTCATCATACTCGTTTGCCTTTGTTCTGGCTCTAAAGCTTTTACACTCTCTCCATAACCTTGGGAATTACTTTCCCGAAAACAATTGGCTGAACTTTAATCAGTTTATCATAACCTCTGGCTCCGTACCTTTCTTGGTCTTTCACCAGCGGGTGGTCTCTCTCTTAGGAGGGTAAGTGACAAAAACAGTCTTTTGTAGTTCATCAATCATTTAGAATCTCAAATGATTCCTATATTTCCTTTAGCCAGGCTCTTGCCTCGACTGGGTCAGCTTGTTCCCTGGAACTCTGAGAGCTTAGCAACTTAAACGTCTTGAAAGAATTTCTCACCGCATTGTTTCCTCAAGGTGGTGGTTGGGGATAATAGTCTAAGTTCTGTCTAGACAGGTCCATGAATTGCTATATAGGAGTACCGTCTCGGGTCTCCTTTCCTTACTCGACTTTCTGTTTCCTTAGTATGAAATGTTTCATCCTACTCCCCATAATTGGAGTCATCTTTTAATTTAAAATCCTCATTTTCCACTCCATTATGTCATGGGTTCCTTCTATCTTGATGGAGACCTCCCTGACTATCACGCTCAGGGTTTGCTCTAAATCTTATTCCTCAAACTATGGCTCTCATCTAAGTTCTCATCCCTACGCTCTTGAACTTTTGGAACCCAAATTCTATAGGAATACCTCATTATTCCCTTACCATCTTTCTCGATATTAATCTTTTATCTAATTGTTGGCTCTCTGCCTTCATTCATAACTTTTTCTGGCACAATATGATCTTTTCCAATAATTCGGGCTGTATTGCAATCTCAAACAGCTTTTCGGTACCGGCTCCGGTTACCTTCACTTTTATTTCCATTTTCTCAAAATCTCTTATAAACTCTCCAAAAGACATTATCATCTTGAGTCTCTCCTTTTTACTAAGGG
This sequence comes from Apium graveolens, assembly GCF_009905375.1. Classification (NCBI taxonomy): domain Eukaryota; kingdom Viridiplantae; phylum Streptophyta; class Magnoliopsida; order Apiales; family Apiaceae; genus Apium; species Apium graveolens. Next base: position 6,576,868 of record NC_133653.1, read on the forward strand.
CATCAGCCACCATATTGGCTTTCCCCGAATGATAAAGAATCTCCCAATCATTATTCTTGATTAGCTCTAACTGCCTCCTCTGGCATATATTGAGCTCTTTCTACGTAAAAAGGTACTAGAGCTCCTATGGTTTGTGTAAATCTTGCACTTCTCTCCATACAAGTAGTGCCTCCAATCTTTAGGGTAAAACTATTGCCACGAGCCTAAGCTCATGGGCGGTGATAACAAATTTCATATTACCTTAATTGTCTTGACGCAGACGCGATTATCTTGCTGTGCTAAGAAGCACCCTAATTCCTTATGTGAAGCGTCACTTACAAATCACAAAATCTCCTTTTTCCATCCGGCAATGCCAGTATAGGGGCCATCACCAACCTCTGCTTCAGTTCTTGAAAGCTGTTCTCGCGTTTCTCTGTCCATTCGAACTTCTCAGTCTTACGAGTAAGCCGCGTTAAAGGGGTTACTATCTTTACAAACTTGAACGAACCTCCGGTAGTGACCGGCCAATCCTACCTCTGGTAGTCGACCAAGCCATGGTCATCAATTCATCAGTGGTCCTTTATCCAATCCTGTCAGGATCCTCCATGGGGTCCTCCTCAACAACTATCCCTACTAGGACAACATCCTCAATATCAACATCATCCGGTCCTGCATTAGGACACTCTATCGGATCCACAATCCGATCTCCAATTAGTAATAAAATATCATCACGATGTTGCTCCTCAACCTCAGGGTTCGGAATCCCGCTACCATATACGATAACGAACTACGCTCCTATCACGATATTTATAAGGGTTCCCATAAGGGTTTTAACTGGTAGTGCTACGTTAGGTAGCCCGACTATGAACTTGGCAAGAGTTCTTATTATCTTAGTTAACTTATTATCTTAACGTCCCATCATCTCTGAGGTTTATAACGCTTAGCTCTGATACCATTTCTGTAACACCCCCAGATCCGGGGTCGGGGATCCGGGTTGTCACGGTCTTTCTTTCCACAATATCACTTCACTTAATTAATAATAAATAACCTTATGTTGTGACCCCACACTAACACACACCACAACCCGTTATAGTCTCAGAGATGAAATTGAAATAAGTACAAGTCTTTTGAATCCACAATTTAAAAGTTATTACAACCCAAAATGATTACTTGATAATTTACAGTTAATTGCCATTATCTGCCACAAGTTATAATTATACATAATTGATTCTCAAAAGTAGATGGTCGGATCTACAATAGATCTACCTCTGCAGCTATAGCAGCTACAACATCAACAGGAAGACGCGGGACGCTTCCCACGCGCTTGCGCTGGGTCTGCTGGAGTCTGGCCATCTTTCCTAACTGTTGTTGTGTGATGAAGAAATAAAGCAAGGGTGAGCAGCAAGCCCACCAAAATAATATGTATAATGATTTACAATATATGAGCCTACTCATAATACTCATGAAAGTCTTGGTCAAAAGAAATGAACCAAGTTTGATATCTTAATGCGATGAAGTCGCAAAATATTCAGTATATATACATATATACTTTTCAAAATATTGGAAGTCCTCTTCCATGCATAATATACACAGAGTCCCAGTGTATAACTGTATAAAAAAATATCGTTGCAAGGTGATCTCATATATCTAACCTTGTCTCAACGTTTTTCTGAAAATCTTTGTCATTCATAAGACAATTATTAATTAGATATAAGTTTAAAAGATGAGGTTACCAAATACCCCAATATACTTATATCTTTCCCAATACTACTTGAACTACCACCGTTCAAGTTATAATCAGTTTCAAAAGTTCATCACATAGATGAGACTACAAGACAAGATTTGAATAGATTCAATCTTTGAAATATTATTGAATGAAATAAAGTTACGAGATACTTTATTTAGTCCCGATATATATATCCACATATATATATCTCTTAAATATTTCCTGGAACCTCTGTTATGTAAAGTATGAACAGAGTTTAAAACATCCAATGAATTTTGGAAAGGAAAAGAATTTTGGCATAAACCCGATATCTCGCTGATCAGGCAAAGATACCAATAAGTAACCTTTTCTACTGTAGATGGATGAATTCCTCACCGGTCATCACCCTGGCCGCATTAGGACCTCGCGCTCGACCGTACCCTGGCCCCTCACGCGTTGATGGACTGCCACCCAGCCACTTACACAATAATAGACCGTACCCCGGCCTGTCGCTTATGCCGACTCAATGAGATGGGCTTACTTCCCGAACGTTGGGCAAGTAATCAATTCATTTACCAAATCTGCAACCTCGTTGCGAATATAAAATACACCACAGAGCCGGATTCCCCAGGTTTTGAGCGAGTATTTAAATCCCCTTTAAAAAGGAAGATCTTAAATATAAAAATGAGTTTTGGGATCCGCTCTGACTTTTAAAAATCATTTTGAAGACTCGAAAACACTTTAAAGAGTGTTTGGAGTAAGGCTGATTTAATAAAGTAAATCAGTCCCCAGAATATTAGAAAATATCTGAATATTATTAATTAAATAATATTCCCATAAAGAATAATCTTTATAAAAATAATTGAAGTAGAAGTATTAAAATTTATACTTGAAACGAGTATTAAATAACCAAAGATATACTTATGTGAAAGTATTATCTTTATTTGAATAATCGAAAATAAGTTTGATTATTTACACCTTATTCTTTAATAAAATAAAGAATATATCTCAGCAAATAATCGGAGTCATAGATCCTCAAATGAATATTCAAATAATATTCAATAAATAAAATAAGCCGAGTCATAATACCTCGAATTAATATTATAAATAATATTCATTAAATAAAATAAAGGAGTCATACATCCTCAAATGAATATTCAAATAATATTCATTAAATAATATAAACTGAGTCATAAGCCCTCGAATGAATATTCAAATAATATTCAATAATAATATATAAAAGAGTCATAAGCCCTCGAATGAATATTCAAATAATATTCAAATAAATAAATAAAGTTAAAGTTATCGAATAAACCTTATTTGATTAATAGTTTAGAAAACTATAACCATACATATATATAAATATATATATATATAAATATCCATATCCATATATATAAAATCTACTCGGGATCCTCGACTCCCGGTTTTTGAAAATATTTTCACCTTTGGGTCCCTATACTAAGGGTATATGCAAGTTACCGCTATCCTCTAGCATAGGTATTATCAACTGAACCAACAGATATATATTTCAAGAATATGAAACAGGCATGCATATATACCATATCACATGCTACAATATATCGCAAGAATTTGCTAAATAACCAACATGCATCTATCGCAAGATAATGCATATACAAGTGTATACATCACAACAACAGTATAACGGATAGAATACTTGCCTGAGTGCTCCCGGACAGACTTACGCTTAGAGTGGGTCCGATAACCTATGAACAACAACATAAGTCGGAATTAAACCCCGGTCGCTTAAGAAACTAGACTTTAACCATTTAGAGTCCTAATGTTCGCTTTCGCGCTTAACGGTTTACTTAAGTCGCTCGAGTACTCTCGGCTCCACCATTTTTAATAAATTAACCATTAAGGGTTTTATGGAGATTCTTTCGCGAGTACCTTACCAACTACCTAATCCACCTTACATAATTGTTTCATACTCCAATTAGTCCTTTAAGGTCTTTAACCAAGGTTTCAAAGTAAGGCGAGGGGAAATGTTTCGTTCGCGAAACGCCGTTACTTAAAACGGTCGTTTTTCCTAAACCGTACATCGGAATCAAACGAACTACATATCAAAACGAAGCTCGTAACATGAGCTATCTAAACATGGCAGTGGTCATAATCTAGCAGTGGGTTCTCGGGTCCTAATGTTATGCACAAAAACAGTCCAAAGAAAATCGGACATTACGACGGCTATGTTTACGCGATTTCCCAAAATTTTACCAACCAATTCAACCACCAATCAATCCCAATTCACAACCCAATCAAAACTCCATCCATACTTTATCATAACAGCCCCAACAACTCAACATTAACAATTTATACTATTCTTTATCATGAATTTAAACTACACTTAAGTTCATTAATCAACAACCAAGATTTACAACTCCAAAAACAACCCAAAACCAACTAATCTCTACATACACAACCATCAAGCCTCTCATGAACTATATTACTCATATTATGCTCTTAACATTCAATAACAAATCTTGGTTAAGAGATTATACCTTCCTTGAAGCTTTTAATCCATGAAAGATCCTTGGAATGTCCATGGAAGCCTTAATATATGCTTAAGCTACCTTGACCTTGCAAATAAAATCAAGAATCACAAATTTGTTCTTGAAAGTTACTATTCACCCTAAACTAAAATGATTTGTTTGAGATAGAAAACCTTTGATTCAAGCACTCAAACTACTTGCTCTTCTTAGTTATGAAATATAGGATCCAAAGAAACAAACCTTATAATTTTCCATGGAGTATAGCTTGTGTTTTGAATTTCTAATTCACCATTTTGGTGAAAAATTCGAAATGAAGAAGATGAAAAGGGGGGAGAGAGAAGCTTGCTTTGTTTTCTTGATCTTTGTGCATAAAAAGCTTGGTTGATATCCTTTTGTTTTGTTAATTACCTTTTAACCATGGTAAAATTTGTGTGGCTTGAAATCAACCAACAATACCTTCCCTTTGGTCATGCTTATGTCATCCTCCTATGTCATCTTCCCACACTTGTCATCTTCTTGTTGGTGTGGTGACATCATCATCACTAACCTCTTTGATTAGCTCTTAATTACTTGGCTAATGACCGCTGATCTGTTATACGGTTCACTTAACTTTCGTTCTCGTTTATCGTTTGAGGGATCATACCCGGGATCTTATTACTTGGGTTCCCTTAACCTTTCTCAATACATTATATTCCTTTTATGATCCTCTCTTATAATCCTTGAATTTAAATCCTTTTAATCATGTTACCTTATACTCAATTCTTTCCGTATCTAGTGGATTTTCGGGAAAAATCAAAGTGTTCGGAATTGGATTCTGACGATCTTTACATACACTTATATACCATATAGAGTACTAATAAAATCTCAGAATATCCATAACAGAACCCCTACATAGTGTGGCATGAAAAGTTTTCTCATTCAGAAAAAAACACTATTCATAAGGGTTTCAAAAATTTCCAAAAATTGGGGTTATTACACGTGCCGCCTCATTTTTTGCTCCATACCTCGTGTACTAACCCCTACGAGGATTATTCGGAAACCGAGTTTCTTACGTTTTGCTCCGATTCACTTCCGGACGATCCCGAATGGACGCGAATGCAATTTCATAAATCCATAAGGACAAATTGTGAAAAGAAATCCAAAAAACGGGCCGCCTCAATTTTTGCTCCATACCTCGTGTACTACCCCCTACGAGGATTATTCGGAAACCGAGTTCCATTCGTTTCAGCTCCGATTCACTTCTGGACGACCCCGAATGGACGTGAATGCAATTCCATAAATCCATAGGGACAAATTATGAAAAGAAATCCAAAAAATGGGCCGCCTAAATTTTTGCTCCATACCTCATGTACAACCCCCTACGAGGATTATTCGAAAACCGAGTTCCATTACTTTTTGCTCAGATTCATTTCCGGACGACTCCGAATGGACGTGAATGCAATTTCATAAATCCATAGGGACAAATTATGAAAAGAAATCAAATAAAAGGGCAGCCTCAATTTTTGCTCCATACCTCGTGTACTACCCCCTACGAGGATTATTCAGAAACCGAGTTGCATTCGTTTCAGCTCCGATTCACTTCCGGACGACCCCGAATGGACGCGAATGCAATTTCATAAAGACATAGGGACAAATTATGAAAAGGAATCCAAAAAACGTGCCGCCTCAATTTTTGCTCCATACCTCGTGTACTAACCCCTACGAGGATTATTCGGAAACCGAGTTTCTTACGTTTTGCTCCGATTCACTTCCGGACGATCCCGAATGGACGCGAATGCAATTTCATAAATCCATAAGGACAAATTGTGAAAAGAAATCCAAAAAATGGGCCGCCTCAATTTTTGCTCCATACCTCGTGTACTACCCCCTACGAGGATTATTCGGAAACCGAGTTCCATTACTTTTTGCTCAGATTCATTTCCGGACGACTCCGAATGGACGTGAATGCAATTTCATAAATCCATAGGGACAAATTATGAAAAGAAATCAAATAAAAGAGCAGCCTCAATTTTCGCTCCATACCTCGTGTACTACCCCCTACGAGGATTATTCGGAAACCGAGTGGCATTACTATCAGCTCCGATTCACTTCCGGATGAACCCCAATGGACGCGAATGCAATTTCATAAATCCATAGGGACAAATTATGAAAAGAAATACAAAAAATGAGCCGCCACAATTTTTGCTCCATACCTCGTGTACTACCCCCTACGAGGATTATTCGGAAACCGAGTTCCATTCATTTCAGCTCCGATTCACTTCCGGACGACCCCGAATGGACGCGCATGCAATTTCATAAATCCATAGGGACAAATTATGAAAAGAAATCCAAAAAACGGGCCGCCTCAATTTTTTCTCCATACCTCGTGTACTACCCCCTACGAGGATTATTCGGAAACTGAGTGTCATTACTATCAGCTCCCATTCACTTCTGGATGAACCCGAATGTACGCGAATGCAATTTCATAAATCCATAGGGACAAATTATGAAAAGAAATCAAAAAAGGGGCAGTTTCAATTTTTACTCCATAGCTGGTGTACTACCCCCTACGAGGATTATTTGGAAACCGAGTTCTATTCGTTTCAGCTCCGATTCACTTCCGGACGACCTCGAATGGACGCGAATGCAATTTCATAAAGACATAGGGAAAAATTAAGAAAAGGAATCCAAAAAATGGGCCGCCTCAATTTTTGCTCCATACCTCGTGTAATAACCCCTACGAGGATTATTTGGAAACCGAGTTCCTTACGTTTTGCTCCGATTCACTTCCGGACGACCCTGAATGGACGCGAATGCAATTTTATAAATCCATAGGGACAAATTATGAAAAGATATCCACAAAACAGGCCGCCTCAATTTTCGCTCCATACCTTGTGTACTACCCCCTACGAGGATTATTCGGAAACCGAGTTCCATACGTTTCAGCTCCGATTAACTTCCGGACGACCCCGAATGGACGCGAATGAAATTTCATAAATTCATAGGGACGAATTATGAAAAAAATCCAAAAAACGGGCCTCCTCAATTTTTTCTCCATACCACGTGTACTACCCCCTACGAGGATTATTCGGAAACTGAGTGTCATTACTATCAGCTCTCATTCACTTCTGGATGATCACGAATGTAGGCGAATGCAATTTCATAAATCCATAGGGACAAATTATGAAAAGAAATCAAAAAAGGGGCAGCCTCAATTTTTACTCCATAGCTGGTGTACTAGCCCCTACGAGGATTATTCGGAAACTGAGTTCCATTCGTTTCAACTCCGATTCACTTCCGGACGACCTCAAATGGACGCGAATGCAATTTCATAAAGACATAGGGAAAAATTAAGAAAAGGAATCCAAAAAACGGGCCGCCTCAATTTTTGCTCCATACCTCGTGTAATAACCCCTACGAGGATTATTTGGAAACCGAGTTCCTTACGTTTTGCTCCGATTCACTTCCGGACGATCCCGAATGGACGCGAATGCAATTTTATAAATCCATAGGGACAAATTATGAAAAGATATCCACAAAACAGGCCGCCTCAATTTTTGCTCCATACCTCGTGTAATACCCCCTACGAGGATTATTCGGAAACCGAGTTCCATACGTTTCAGCTCCGATTAACTTCCGGACGACCCCGAATGGACGCGAATGCAATTTCATAAATCCATAGGGACGAATTATGAAAAAAATCCAAAAAATGGGCCGCCTAAATTTTTGCTCCATACCTCATATACTAACCCCTACGAGGATTATTCGGAAACCGAGTGCAATTACTATCAGCTCCGATTCACTTCCGGATGAACCCGAATGGACGCGAATGAAATTTCATAAATCCATAGGGACAAATTGTGAAAAGAAATCCAAAAAATTGGTCGCCTCAATTTTTGCTCCATACCTCGTGTACTACCCCCCTACGAGGATTATTCGGAAACCGGGTTCCATTCATTTCAGCTCCGATTCACTTCTGGACGACTCCGAATGGACGCGAATGTCATTTCATAAATCCATTAGGAAAAAATATGAAAAGAAATCAAAAAAATGGGCCACCTCAATTTTTGCTCCCTACGAGGATTATTCGGAAACCGAGTTCCATACATTTCAGCTCCGATTCACTTCCGGACGACCCCGAATGGACGTGAATGCAATTTCATAAATCCATAGGGACGAATTATGAAAAGAAATCCGAAAAATGGGCCGCCTCAATTTTTGCTCCATACCTCGTGTATTAACCCCTACGAGAATTATTCGGAAACCGAGTTCCATTACTTTTTGCTCCGATTCACTTCCGGACGACCCCGAATGGACGTGAATGCAATTTCATAAATTCATAGGGACAAATTATGAAAAGAAATCGAAAAAACGGGCCTCCTTAATTTTTGCTCCATAACTCGTGTACTACCCCCTACGAGGATTATTCGGAAATCGAGTTCCATTACTTTCAGCTCCGATTCACTTTTGGGTGACCCCCAATGGACGCGAATGCAATTTCATAAATCCATAGGGACATATTATGAAAAGAAATCCAAAAAATGGGCCGCCTCAATTTTTGCTCCATACCTCGTAACCTACCCCCTACGAGGATTATTCGGAAACCGAGTTCCATTCGTTTCAGCTCCGATTCACTTCCGGACGACCCTGAATGGACGCGAATGCAATTTTATAAATCCATATGGACAAATTATGAAAAGGAATCCAAAAAACGGGCTGCCTCAATTTTTACTCCATACCTCGTGTACAACCCCCTACGAGGATTATTCGGAAACCGAGTTCCATTCGTTTCAGCTCCGATTCACTTCCGGACGACCCCGAATGGACACGAATGCAATTTCATAAATCCATAGGGACAAATTATGAAAAGAAATCCAAAAAAAGGGCCGCCTCAATTTTTTCTCCATACCTCGTGTACTACCCCCTACGAGGATTATTCGGAAACTGAGTGCCATTAGTATCAGCTCCCATTCACTTCTGGATGAACCCGAATGTACGCGAATGCAATTTCATAAATCCATAGGGACAAATTATAAAAAGAAATCAAAAGAGGGGCAGCCTCAATTTTTACTCCATAGCTGGTGTACTACCCCCTACGAGGATTATTCGGAAACCGAGTTTCATTCGTTTCAGCTCCGATTCACTTCCGGACGACCTCGAATGGACGCGAATGCAATTTCATAAAGACATAGAGACAAATTATGAAAAGGAATCCAAAAAACGTGCCGCCTCAATTTTTGCTCCATACCTCGTGTACTAACCCCTACGAGGATTATTCGGAAACTGAGTTTCTTACGTTTTGCTCCGATTCACTTCCAGACGATCCCGAATGGACGCGAATGCAATTTCATAAATCCATAAGGATAAATTGTGAAAAGAAATCCAAAAAACGGGCCGCCTCAATTTTTGCTCCATACCTCGTGTACTACCCCCTACGAGGATTGTTCGGAAACCGAGTTCCATTCGTTTCAGCACCGATTCACTTCTGGACGACCCTGAATAGACGTGAATGCAATTTCATAAATCCATAAGGACAAATTATGAAAAGAAATCCAAAAAATGGGCCACCTAAATTTTTGCTCCATACCTCGTGTACAACCCCCTACGAGGATTATTCGAAAACCGAGTTCCATTACTTTTTGCTCAGATTCATTTCCGAACGACTCCGAATGGACGCGAATGCAATTTCATAAATCCATAGGGACAAATTATGAAAAGAAATCAAATAAAAGAGCCACCTCAATTTTTGCTCCATACCTCGTGTACTACCCCCTACGAAGATTATTCGGAAACCGAGTGCAATTACTATTAGCTCCGATTCACTTCCGGATGAACCCCAATGGACGCGAATGCAATTTCATAAATCCATAGGGACGAATTATGAAAAGAAATCCAAAAAATGGGCTGCCTCAATTTTTGCTCCATACCTCGTGTATTAACCCCTACGAGGATTATTCGGAAACCGAGTTCCATTACTTTTTGCTCCGATTCACTTCTGGACGACCCCGAATGGACGTGAATGCAATATCATAAATTCATAGGGACAAATTATGAAAAGAAATCGAAAAAACGGGCCTCCTTAATTTTTGCTCCATAACTCGTGTACTACCCCCTACGAGGATTATTCGGAAATCGAGTTCCATTACTTTCAGCTCCGATTCACTTTTGGGTGACCCCCAATGGACGCGAATGCAATTTCATAAATCCATAGGGACATATTATGAAAAGAAATCCAAAAAATGGGCCGCCTCAATTTTTGCTCCATACCTCATAACCTACCCCCTACGAGGATTATTCGGAAACCGAGTTCCATTCGTTTCAGTTCCGATTCACTTCCGGACGACCCTGAATGGACGCGAATGCAATTTTATAAATCCATATGGACAAATTATGAAAAGGAATCCAAAAAACGGGCTGCCTCAATTTTTACTCCATACCTCGTGTACAACCCCCTACGAGGATTATTCGGAAACCGAGTTCCATTCGTTTCAGCTCCGATTCACTTCCGGACGACCCCGAATGGACGCGAATGCAATTTCATAAATCCATAGGGACAAATTATGAAAAGAAATCCAAAAAAAGGGCCGCCTCAATTTTTTCTCCATACCTCGTGTACTACCCCCTACGAGGATTATTCGGAAACTGAGTGCCATTACTATCAGCTCCCATTCACTTCTGGATGAACCTGAATGTACGCGAATGCAATTTCATAAATCCATAGGGACAAATTATGAAAAGAAATCAAAAGAGGGGCAGCCTCAATTTTTACTCCATAGCTGGTGTACTACCCCCTACGAGGATTATTCGGAAACCGAGTTTCATTCGTTTCAGCTCCGATTCACTTCCGGACGACCTCGAATGGACGCGAATGCAATTTCATAAAGACATAGGGACAAATTATGAAAAGGAATCCAAAAAACGTGCCGCCTCAATTTTTGCTCCATACCTCGTGTACTAACCCCTACGAGGATTATTCGGAAACTGAGTTTCTTACGTTTTGCTCCGATTCACTTCCAGACGATCCCGAATGGACGCGAATGCAATTTCATAAATCCATAAGGATAAATTGTGAAAAGAAATCCAAAAAACGGGCCGCCTCAATTTTTGCTCCATACCTCGTGTACTACCCCCTACGAGGATTGTTCGGAAACCGAGTTCCATTCGTTTCAGCTCCGATTCACTTCTGGACGACCCTGAATAGACGTGAATGCAATTTTATAAATCCATAAGGACAAATTATGAAAAGAAATCCAAAAAATGGGCCACCTAAATTTTTGCTCCATACCTCGTGTACAACCCCCTACGAGGATTATTCGAAAACCGAGTTCCATTACTTTTTGCTCAGATTCATTTCCGGACGACTCCGAATGGACGCGAATGCAATTTCATAAATCCATAGGGACAAATTATGAAAAGAAATCAAATAAAAGAGCAGCCTCAATTTTTGCTCCATACCTCGTGTACTACCCCCTACGAAGATTATTCGGAAACCGAGTGCAATTACTATTAGCTCTGATTCACTTCCGGATGAACCCCAATGGACGCGAATGCAATTTCATAAATCCATAGGGACGAATTATGAAAAGAAATCCAAAAAATGGGCTGCCTCAATTTTTGCTCCATACCTCGTGTATTAACCCCTACGAGGATTATTCGGAAACCGAGTTCCATTACTTTTTGCTCCGATTCACTTCTGGACGACCCCGAATGGACGTGAATGCAATATCATAAATTCATAGGGACAAATTATGAAAAGAAATTGAAAAAATGGGCCTCCTTAATTTTTGCTCCATAACTCGTGTACTACCCCCTACGAGGATTATTCGGAAATCGAGTTTCATTACTTTCAGCTCCGATTCACTTTTGGGTGACCCCCAATGGACGCGAATGCAATTTCATAAATCCATAGGGACATATTATGAAAAGAAATCCAAAAAATGGGCCGCCTCAATTTTTGCTCCATACCTCGTAACCTACCCCCTATGAGGATTATTCGGAAACCGAGTTCCATTCGTTTCAGTTCCGATTCACTTCCGGACGACCCTGAATGGACGCGAATGCAATTTTATAAATCCATATGGACAAATTATGAAAAGGAATCCAAAAAACGGGCTGCCTCAATTTTTACTCCATACCTCGTGTACAACCCCCTACGAGGATTATTCGGAAACCGAGTTCCATTCGTTTCAGCTCCGATTCACTTCCGGACGACCCCGAATGGACGCGAATGCAATTTCATAAATCCATAGGGACAAATTATGAAAAGAAATCCAAAAAAAGGGCCGCCTCAATTTTTTCTCCATACCTCGTGTACTACCCCCTACGAGGATTATTCGGAAACTGAGTGCCATTACTATCAGCTCCCATTCACTTCTGGATGAACCCGAATGTACGCGAATGCAATTTCATAAATCCATAGGGACAAATTATGAAAAGAAATTAAAAGAGGGGCAGCCTCAAGTTTTACTCCATAGCCGGTGTACTACCCCCTACGAGGATTATTCGGAAACCGAGTTTCATTCGTTTCATCTCCGATTCACTTCCGGACGACCTCGAATGGACGCGAATGCAATTTCATAAAGACATAGGGACAAATTATGAAAAGGAATCCAAAAAACGTGCCTCCTCAATTTTTGCTCCATACCTCGTGTACTAACCCCTACGAGGATTATTCGGAAACTGAGTTTCTTACGTTTTGCTCCGATTCACTTCCAGACGATCCCGAATGGACGCGAATGCAATTTCATAAATCCATAAGGCTAAATTGTGAAAAGAAATCCAAAAAATGGGCCGCCTCAATTTTTGCTCCATACCTCGTGTACTACCCCCTACGAGGATTGTTCGGAAACCGAGTTCCATTCGTTTCAGCTCCGATTCACTTCTGGACGACCCTGAATGGACGTGAATGCAATTTCATAAATCCATAGGGACAAATTATGAAAAGAAATCCAAAAAATGGGCCGCCTAAATTTTTGCTCCATACCTCGTGTACAACCCCCTACGAGGATTATTCGAAAACCGAGTTCCATTACTTTTTGCTCAGATTCATTTCCGGACGACTCCGAATGGACGCGAATGCAATTTCATAAATCCATAGGGACAAATTATGAAAAGAAATCAAATAAAAGAGCAGCCTCAATTTTTGCTCCATACCTCGTGTACTACCCCCTACGAAGATTATTCGGAAACCGAGTGCAATTACTATAAGCTCCGATTCACTTCCGGATGAACCCCAATGGACGCGAATGCAATTTCATAAATCCATAGGGACAAATTATGAAAAGAAATACAAAAAACGAGCCGCCGCAATTTTTGCTCCATACCTCGTGTACTACCCCCTACGAGGATTATTCGGAAACCGAGTTCCTATCGGCTTTAGCTCCGATTCGCTTCCGTACGATCCCGAATGGACGCGAATGCAATTTCATAAATCCATAGGGACAAATTATGAAAAGATATCCAAAAAATAGGCCGCCTCAATTTTCGCCCCATTCCTCGTGTACTACCCCCTACGAGGATTATTCGAAAACCGGAGTTCCTACCGGATTTAGCTCCGATTCGCTTCCGGACGACCCCGAATGGAAGCGAATGCAATTTCATATATCCATAGGGACAAATTATGAAAAGATATCCAAAAAACGGGCCACCTCAATTTTTGCTCCATACCTCGTGTACTATACCCCCTACGAGGATTATTCGGAAATCGAGTGCCATTATTTTCAGCTCTGATTCGCTTCCGGACGATCCCGAATGGACGTGAATGTAATTTCATAAATTCATAGGGACAAATTATGAAAAGATATCCAAAAAACAGGCCGCCTCAATTTTCGCTCCATACCTCGTGTACTACCCCCTATGAGGATTATTCGGAAACCGTGTTCCATACGTTTCAGCTCCGATTCACTCCCGGACGACCCCGAATAGACGCGAATGCAATTTCATAAATCCATAGGGATAATTTATGGAAAGAAATCGAAAAAATGGGCCGCCTCAATTTTTGCTCCAGACCTCGTGTACTACCCCCTACGAGGATTATTCGAAAACCGAGTTCCATTCGTTTGAGCTCCGATTCACTCCCAGATGACCCCAAATGGACGCGAATGCAATTTCATAAATCCATAGGGAAGAATTATGAAAAGAAATTGAAAAAATGGGCCGCCTCAATTTTTGGTCCAGACCTCGTGTACTACCCCCTACGAGGATTATCCGGAAACCGAGTTCCATTAGTTTCAGCTCCGATTCACTTCCGGACGACCCCGAATGGACGCGAATGCAATTTCATCAATCCATAGGGACGAATTATGAAAAGAAATCCAAAAAATGGGCCACCTCAATTTTTGCTCCATACCTCGTGTACTAACCCCTACGAGGATTATTCGGAAACCGAGTTTCATTACTTTTTGCTCCTATTTACTTCCGGATGACCCCGAATGAACGCGAATGCAATTTCATAAATCCATAGGGACAAATTATGAAAAAAATCAAAAAAATGGGCCGTCTGAATTTTTGCTCCATAACTCGTGTACTACCCCCTACGAGGATTATTTGGAAATCGAGTTCCATTACTTTCAGCTCTGATTCACTTTCGGAAGACCCCCAATCGACGCGAATGCAATTTCATAAATCCATAGGGACATATTATGAAAGGAAATCCAAAAAATGGGCCGCCTCAATTTTTGCTCCATACCTCGTGTACTACCCCCTACGAGGATTATTCGGAAACCGAGTTCCATTCGTTTCAGCTCCGATTCACTTCCGGACGACCCCGAATGGACGCGAATGCAATTTCATAAATCCATAGGGACAAATTATGAAGAGAAATCCAAAAAAAGGGCGCCTCAATTTTTTCTCCATACCTCGTGTACTACCCCTACGAGGATTATTCAGAAACTGAGTGCCATTACTATCAGCTCCCATTCAATTCTGGATGAACCCGAATGTACGCGAATGCAATTTCATAAATCCATAGGGACAAATTATGAAAAGAAATCAAAAGAGGGGTAGCCTCAATTTTTACTCCATAGCTGGTGTACTACCCCCTACAAGGATTATTCGGAAACCGAGTTTCATTCGTTTCAGCTCCGATTCACTTCCGGACGACCTCGAATGGACACGAATGCAATTTCATAAAGACATAGGGACAAATTATGAAAAGGAATCCAAAAAACGTGTCGCCTCAATTTTTGCTCCATACCTCGTGTACTAACCCCTACGAGGATTATTCGGAAACTGAGTTTCTTACGTTTTGCTCCGATTCACTTCCAGACGATCCCGAATGGACGCGAATGCAATTTCATAAATCCATAAGGATAAATTGTGAAAAGAAATCCAAAAAATGGGCCGCCTCAATTTTTGCTCCATACCTCGTGTACTACCCCCTACGAGGATTGTTCGGAAACCGAGTTCCATTCGTTTCAGCTCCGATTCACTTCTGGACGACCCTGAATGGACGTGAATGCAATTTCATAAATCCATAGGGACAAATTATAAACAGAAATCCAAAAAATGGGCCACCTAAATTTTTGCTCCATACCTCGTGTACAACCCCCTACGAGGATTATTCGAAAACCGAGTTCCATTACTTTTTGCTCAGATTCATTTCCGGACGACTCCGAATGGACGCGAATGCAATTTCATAAATCCATAGGGACAAATTATGAAAAGAAATCAAATAAAAGAGCATCCTCAATTTTTGCTCCATACCTCGTGTACTACCCCCCTACGAAGATTATTCGGAAACCGAGTGCAATTACTATCAGCTCCGATTCACTTCCGGATGAACCCCAATGGACGCGAATGCAATTTCATAAATCCATAGGGACGAATTATGAAAAGAAATCCGAAAAATGGGCTGCCTCAATTTTTGCTCCATACCTCGTGTATTAACCCCTACGAGGATTATTCGGAAACCGAGTTCCATTACTTTTTGCTCCGATTCACTTCCGGACGACCCCGAATGGACGTGAATGCAATATCATAAATTCATAGGGACAAATTATGAAAAGAAATCGAAAAAACGGGCCTCCTTAATTTTTGCTCCATAACTCGTGTACTACCCCCTACGAGGATTATTCGGAAATCGAGTTCCATTACTTTCAGCTCCGATTCACTTTTGGGTGACCCCCAATGGACGCGAATGCAATTTCATAAATCCATAGGGACATATTATGAAAAGAAATCCAAAAAATGGGCCGCCTCAATTTTTGCTCCATACCTCGTAACCTACCCCCTACGAGGATTATTCGGAAACCGAGTTCCATTCGTTTCAGCTCCGATTCACTTCCGGACGACCCTGAATGGACGCGAATGCAATTTTATAAATCCATATGGACAAATTATGAAAAGGAATCCAAAAAACAGGCTGCCTCAATTTTTACTCCATACCTCGTGTACAACCCCCTACGAGGATTATTCGGAAACCGAGTTCCATTCGTTTCAGCTCTGATTCACTTCCGGACGACCCCGAATGGACGCGAATGTAATTTCATAAATCCATAGGGACAAATTATGAAAAGAAATCCAAAAAAAGGGCCGCCTCAATTTTTTCTCCATACCTCGTGTACTACCCCCTACGAGGATTATTCGGAAACTGAGAGCCATTACTATCAGCTCCCATTCACTTCTGGATGAACCCGAATGTACGCGAATGCAATTTCATAAATCCATAGGGACAAATTATGAAAAGAAATCAAAAGAGGGGCAGCCTCAATTTTTACTCCATAGCTGGTGTTCTACCCCCTACGAGGATTATTCGGAAACCGAGTTTCATTCGTTTCAGCTCCGATTCACTTCCGGACGACCTCGAATGGACGCGAATGCAATTTCATAAAGACATAGGGACAAATTATGAAAAGGAATCCAAAAAACGTGCCGCCTCAATTTTTGCACCATACCTCGTGTACTAACCCCTACGAGGATTATTCGGAAACTGAGTTTCTTACGTTTTGCTCCGATTCAGTTCCGGACGATCCCGAATGGACGCGAATGCAATTTCATAAATCCATAAGGCTAAATTGTGAAAAGAAATCCAAAAAACGGGCCACCTCAATTTTTGCTCCATACCTCGTGTACAACCCCCTACGAGGATTATTCAAAAACCGAGTTCCATTACTTTTTGCTCAGATTCATTTTCGGACGACTCCGAATGGACGCGAATGCAATTTCATAAATCCATAGGGACAAATTATGAAAAGAAATCAAATAAAAGAGCATCCTCAATTTTTGCTCCATACCTCGTGTACTACCCCCCTACGAAGATTATTCGGAAACCGAGTGCAATTACTATCAGCTCCGATTCACTTCCGGATGAACCCCAATGGACGCGAATGCAATTTCATAAATCCATAGGGACGAATTATGAAAAGAAATCCGAAAAATGGGCTGCCTCAATTTTTGCTCCATACCTCGTGTATTAACCCCTACGAGGATTATTCGGAAACCGAGTTCCATTACTTTTTGCTCCGATTCCCTTCCGGACGACCCCGAATGGACGTGAATGCAATATCATAAATTCATAGGGACAAATTATGAAAAGAAATCGAAAAAACGGGCCTCCTTAATTTTTGCTCCATAACTCGTGTACTACCCCCTACGAGGATTATTCGGAAATCGAGTTCCATTACTTTCAGCTCCGATTCACTTTTGGGTGACCCCCAATGGACGCGAATGCAATTTCATAAATCCATAGGGACATATTATGAAAAGAAATCCAAAAAATGGGCCGCCTCAATTTTTGCTCCATACCTCGTAACCTACCCCCTACGAGGATTATTCGGAAACCGAGTTCCATTCGTTTCAGCTCCGATTCACTTCCGGACGACCCTGAATGGACGCGAATGCAATTTTATAAATCCATATGGACAAATTATGAAAAGGAATCCAAAAAACGGGCTGCCTCAATTTTTACTCCATACCTCGTGTACAACCCCCTACGAGGATTATTCGGAAACCGAGTTCCATTCGTTTCAGCTCTGATTCACTTCCGGACGACCCCGAATGGACGCGAATGTAATTTCATAAATCCATAGGGACAAATTATGAAAAGAAATCCAAAAAAAGGGCTGCCTCAATTTTTTCTCCATACCTCGTGTACTACCCCCTACGAGGATTATTCGGAAACTGAGAGCCATTACTATCAGCTCCCATTCACTTCTGGATGAACCCGAATGTACGCGAATGTAATTTCATAAATCCATAGGGACAAATTATGAAAAGAAATCAAAAGAGGGGCAACCTCAATTTTTACTCCATAGCTGGTGTACTACCCCCTACGAGGATTATTCGGAAACCGAGTTTCATTCGTTTCAGCTCCGATTCACTTCCGGACGACCTCGAATGGACGCGAATGCAATTTCATAAAGACATAGGGACAAATTATGAAAAGGAATCCAAAAAACGTGCCGCCTCAATTTTTGCTCCATACCTCGTGTACTAACCCCTACGAGGATTATTCGGAAACTGAGTTTCTTACGTTTTGCTCCGATTCAGTTCCGGACGATCCCGAATGGACGCGAATGCAATTTCATAAATCCATAAGGCTAAATTGTGAAAAGAAATCCAAAAAACGGGCCACCTCAATTTTTGCTCCATACCTCGTGTACAACCCCCTACGAGGATTATTCAAAAACCGAGTTCCATTACTTTTTGCTCAGATTCAGTTCCGAACGTCTCCGAATGGACGCGAATGCAATTTCATAAATCCATAGGGACAAATTATGAAAAGAAATCAAATAAAAGAGCAGCCTCAATTTTTGCTCCATACCTCGTGTACTACCCCCTACGAATATTATTCGGAAACCGAGTGCAATTACTATCAGCTCCGATTCACTTCCGGATGAACCCCAATGGACGCCAATGCAATTTCATAAATCCATAGGGACAAATTATGAAAAGAAATACAAAAAACGAGCCGCCGCAATTTTTGCTCCATACCTCGTGTACTACCCCCTACGAGGATTATTCGGAAACCGAGTTCCTATCGGCTTTAGCTCCGATTCGCTTCCGTACGATCCCGAATGGACGCGAATGCAATTTCATAAATCCATAGGGACAAATTATGAAAAGATATCCAAAAAATAGGCCACCTCAATTTTCGCCCCATTCCTCGTGTACTACCCCCTACGAGGATTATTCGAAAACCGGAGTTCCTACCGGTTTTAGCTCCGATTCGCTTCCGGACGACCCCGAATGGAAGCGAATGCAATTTCATATATCCATAAGGACAAATTATGAAAAGATATCCAAAAAACGGGCCACCTCAATTTTTGCTCCATACCTCGTGTATTATACCCCCTACGAGGATTATTCGGAAATCGAGTGCCATTATTTTCAGCTCTGATTCGCTTCCGGACGATCCCGAATGGACGCGAATGTAATTTCATAAATTGATAGGGACCAATTATGAAAAGATATCCAAAAAACAGGCCGCCTTAATTTTCGCTCCATACCACGTGTACTACCCCCTATGAGGATTATTCGGAAACCGTGTTCCATACATTTCAGCTCCGATTCACTTCCGGACGACCCCGAATGGACGCGAATGCAATTTCATAAATCCATAGGGACGAATTATGAAAAGAAATCCAAAAAAAGGGCCGCCTCAATTTTTTCTCCATATCTCGTGTACTACCCCCTACGAGGATTATTCGGAAACTGAGTGCCATTACTATCAGCTCCCATTCACTTCTAAATGAACCCGAATGTACGCGAATGCAATTTCATAAATCCATAGGGACAGATTATGAAAAGAAATCAAAAGAGGGGCAGCCTCAATTTTTACTCCATAGCTGGTGTACTACCCCCTACGAGGATTATTCGGAAACCGAGTTCCATTCGTTTCAGCCCCGATTCACTTCCGGACGACCTCGAATGGACGCGAATGCAATTTCATAAAGACATAGGGACAAATTATGAAAAGGAATCCAAAAAACGTGCCGCCTCAATTTTTGCTCCATACCTCGTGTACTAACCCCTACGAGGATTATTCGGAAACCGAGTTTCATTACTTTTTGCTCCTATTTACTTCCGGACGACCCCGAATGAACGTGAATGCAATTTCATAAATCCATAGGGACAAATTATGAAAAGAAATCAAAAAAATGGGTCGTCTGAATTTTTGCTCCATAACTCGTGTACTACCCCCTACGAGGATTATTTGGAAATCGAGTTCCATTACTTTCAGCTCTGATTCACTTTCGGAAGACCCCCAATCGACGCGAATGGAATTTCATAAATCCATAGGGACATATTATGAAAGGAAATCCAAAAAATGGCACGCCTCAATTTTTGCTCCATACCTCGTGTACTACCCCCAACGAGGATTATTCGGAAACCGAGTTCCATTCGTTTCAGCTCCGATTCACTTCCGGACGACCCTGAATGGACGCGAATGTAATTTTATAAATCCATAGGGACAAATTATGAAAAGGAATCCAAAAAATGGGCAGCCTCAATTTTTACTCCATACCTCATATACAACCCCCTACGGGGATTATTCGGAAACCGAGTTCCATTCGTTTCAGCTCCGAATCACTTCCGGACGACCCCGAATGGACGCAAATGCAATTTCATAAATCCATAGGGACAAATTATAAAAAGAAATCCAAAAAACGGGCCGCCTCAATTTTTTCTGCATACCTCGTGTACTACCCCCTACGAGGATTATTCGAAAACTGAGTGTCATTACTATCAGCTCCCATTCACTTCTGGATGAACCCGAATGTACATGAATGCAATTTCATAAATCCATAGGGACAAATTATGAAAAGAAATCAAAAAAGGGGCAGCCTCAATTTTTACTCCATAGTTGGTGTACTACCCCCTACGAGGATTATTTGGAAACCGAGTTCCATTCGTTTCAGCTCCGATTCACTTCCGGACGACCTCGAATGGACGCGGATGCAATTTCATAAAGACATAGGGAAAAATTAAGAAAAGGAATCCAAAAAATGGGCCGCCTCAATTTTTGCTCCATACCTCGTGTAATAACCCCTACGAGGATTATTTGGAAACCGAGTTCCTTACGTTATGCTCCGATTCACTTCCGGACGATCCCGAATGGACGCAAATGCAATTTTATAAATCCATAGGGACAAATTATGAAAAGATATCCACAAAACAGGCCGCCTCAATTTTCGCTCCATACCTCGTGTACTACCCCCTACGAGGATTATTCGGAAACCGAGTTCCATACGTTTCCGCTCCGATTAACTTCCGGACGACCCCGAATGGACGCGAATGCAATTTCATAAATCCATAGGGACGAATTATGAAAAAAATCCAAAAAATGGGCCGCCTCAATTTTTGCTCCATACCTCGTGTACTAACCCCTACGAGGATTATTCGGAAACCGAGTGCAATTACTATTAGCTCCGATTCACTTCCGGATGAACCCGAATGGACGTGAATGAAATTTCATAAATCCATAGGGACAAATTGTGAAAAGAAATCCAAAAAATGGGCCGCCTCAATTTTTGCTCCATACCTCGTGACTACCCCCCTGCGAGGATTATTTGAAAACCGAGTTCCATTCATTTCAGCTCCGATTCATTTCTGGACGACTCCGAATGGACGCGAATTTCATTTCATAAATCCATTGGGAAAAAATATGAAAAGAAATCAAAAAAATGGGCCACCTCAATTTGTGCTCCCTACGAGGATTATTCGGAAACCGAGTTCCATACGTTTCAGCTCCGATTTACTTCCGGACGACCCCGAATAGACGCGAATGCAATTTCATAAATCCATAGGGACGAATTATGAAAAGAAACCCAAAAAATGGGCCGCCTCAATTTTTGCTCCATACCTCGTGTACTAACCCCTACGAGGATTATTCGGAAACCGAGTTCCATTACTTTTTGCTCCGATTCACTTCCGGACGACCCCGAATGGATGTGAATGCAATTTCATAAATTCATAGGGACATATTATGAAAAGAAATCAAAAAAACGGGCCTCCTCAATTTTCGCTCCATAACTCGTGTACTACCCCCTACGAGGATTATTCCGAAATCGAGTTCCATTACTTTCAGCTCCGATTCACTTCCGAACGACCCTGAATGGACGCGAATGCAATTTCATAAATCCATAGGGACAAATTATGAAAAGAAATCCAAAAAAGGGCCGCCTCAATTTTTTCTCCATACCTCGTGTACTACCCCCTACGAGGATTATTCGGAAACTGAGTGCCATTACTATCAGCTCCCATTCACTTCTGGATGAACCCGAATGTACGCGAATGCAATTTCATAAATCCATAGGGACAAATTATGAAAAGAAATAAAAAGAGGGGCAGCCTCAATTTTTACTCCATAGCTGGTGTACTACCCCCTACGAGGATTATTCGGAAACCGAGTTTCATTCGTTTCAGCTCCGATTCACTTCCGGACGACCTCGAATGGACGCGAATGCAATTTCACAAAGACATAGGGAAAAATTATGAAAAGGAATCCAAAAAATGTGCCGCCTCAATTTTTGCTCCATACCTCGTGTACTAACCCCTACGAGGATTATTCGAAAACTGAGTTTCTTACGTTTCGCTCCGATTCACTTCCAGACGATCCCGAATGGAAGCGAATGCAATTTCATAAATCCATAAGGCTAAATTGTGAAAAGAAATCCAAAAAACGGGCCGCCTCAATTTTTGCTCCATACCTCGTGTACTACCCCCTACGAGGATTGTTCGGAAACCGAGTTCCATTCGTTTCAGCTCCGATTCACTTCTGGCCGACCCTGAATGGACGTGAATGCAATTTCATAAATCCATAGGGACAAATATGAAAAGAAATCCAAAAAATGGGCCGCCTAAATTTTTGCTCCATACCTCGTGTACAACCCCCTACGAGGATTATTCGAAAACCGAGTTTCATTACTTTTTGCTGAGATTCATTTTCGGACGACTCCGAATGGACGCGAATGCAATTTCATAAATCCATAGGGATAAATTATGAAAAGAAATCAAATAAAAGAGCAGCCTCAATTTTTGCTCCATACCTCGTGTACAACCCCCTACGAAGATTATTCGGAAACCGAGTGCAATTACTATCAGCTCCGATTCACTTCCGGATGAACCCTAATGGACGCGAATGCAATTTCATAAATCCATAGGGACAAATTATGAAAAGAAATACAAAAAACGAGCTGCCTCAATTTTTGCTCCATACCTCGTGTACTATACCCCCTACGAGGATTATTCTGAAATCGAGTGCCATTATTTTCAGCTCTGATTCGCTTCCGGACGATCCCGAATGGACGCGAATGTAATTTCATAAATCCATAGGGACAAATTATGAAAAGATATTCAAAAAACAGGCCGCCTCAATTTTCGCACCATACCTCGTGTACCACCCCCTACGAGGATTATTCGGAAACCGTGTTCCATACGTTTCAGCTCCGATTCACTTCCGGACGACCCCGAATGGACGCGAATGCAATTTCATAAATCCATAGGGACGAATTATGAAAAGAAATCCAAAAAATGGGCCGCCTCAATTTTTGCTCCATACCTCGTGTACTAACCCCTACGAGGATTATTCGGAAACCGAGTTTCATTACTTTTTGCCCCGATTTACTTCCGGACGACCCCGAATGGACGCGAATGCAATTTCATAAATCCATAGGGACAAATTATGAAAAGAAATAAAAAAATGGGCCGTCTCAATTTTTGCTCCATAACTCGTGTACTACCCCCTACGAGGATTATTTGGAAATCGAGTTCCATTACTTTCAGCTCTGATTCACTTTCGGAAGACCCCCAATCAACGCGAATGCAATTTCATAAATCCATAGGGACATATTATGAAAGGAAATCCAAAAAATGGGCCGCCTCAATTTTTGCTCCATACCTCGTGTACTACCCCTTAGGAGGATTATTCGGAAACCGAGTTCCATTCGTTTCAGCTCCGATTCACTTCCGAACGACCCTGAATGGACGCGAATGCAATTTTATAAATCCATAGGGACAAATTATGAAAAGGAATCCAAAAAATGGGCAGCCTCAATTTTTACTCCATACCTCGTGTACAACCCCCTACGGGGATTATTCGGAAACCGCGTTCCATTCGTTTCAGCTCCGAATCACTTCCGGACGACCCCGAATGGACGCAAATGCAATTTCATAAATCCATAGGGACAAATTATGAAAAGAAATCCAAAAAACGTGCCACCTCAATTTTTTCTGCATACCTCGTGTACTACCCCCTACGAGGATTATTCGGAAACTGAGTGTCATTACTATCAGCTCCCATTCACTACTGGATGAACCCGAATGTACGCGAATGCAATTTCATAAATCCTTAGGGACAAATTAAGAAAAGAAATCAAAAAAGGGGCAGCCTCAATTTTTACTCCATAGTTGGTGTACTACGCCCTACGAGGATTATTCGGAAACCGAGTTCCATTCGTTTCAGCTCCGATTCACTTCCGGACGACCTCGAATGGACGCAAATGCAATTTTATAAATCCATAGGGACAAATTATGAAAAGATATCCACAAAACAGGCCGCCTCAATTTTCGCTCCATACCTCGTGTACTACCCCCTACGAGGATTATTCGGAAACCGAGTTCCATACGTTTCAGCTCCGATTAACTTCCGGACGACCCCGAATGGACGCGAATGCAATTTCATAAATCTATAGGGACGAATTATGAAAAAAATCCAAAAAATGGGCCGCCTCAATTTTTGCTCCATACCTCGTGTACTAACCCCTACGAGGATTATTCGGAAACCGAGTGCAATTACTATCAGCTCCGATTCACTTCCGGATGAACCCGAATGGACGTGAATGAAATTTCATAAATCCATAGGGACAAATTGTGAAAAGAAATCCAAAAAATGGGCCGCCTCAATTTTTGCTCCATACCTCGTGTACTACCCCCCTACGAGGATTATTCGGAAACCGAGTTCCATTCATTTCAGCTCCGATTCACTTCTGGACGACTCCGAATGGACGCGAATGTCATTTCATAAATCCATTGGGAAAAAATATGAAAAGAAATCAAAAAAATGGGCCACCTCAATTTTTGCTCCCTACGAGGATTATTCGGAAACCGAGTTCCATACGTTTCAGCTCCGATTCACTTCCGGACGACCCCGAATAGACGCGAATGCAATTTCATAAATCCATAGGGACGAATTATGAAAAGAAATCCAAAAAATGGGCCGCCTCAATTTTTGCTCCATACCTCGTGTACTAACCCCTACGAGGATTATTCGGAAACCGAGTTCCATTACTTTTTGCTCCGATTCACTTCCGGACGACCCCGAATGGACGTGAATGCAATTTCATAAATTCATAGGGACAAATTATGAAAAGAAATCGAAAAAACGGGCCTCCTCAATTTTTGCTCCATAACTCGTGTACTACCCCCTACGAGGATTATTCGAAAATCGAGTTCCATTACTTTCAGCTCCGATTCACTTTCGGATGACCCCCAATGGACGCGAATGCAATTTAATAAATCCATAGGGACATATTATGAAAAGAAATCCAAAAAATGGGCCGCCTCAATTTTTGCTCCATACCTCGTGTACTACCCCCTACGAGAATTATTTGGAAACCGAGTTCCATTCGTTTCAGCTCTGATTCACTTCCGGACGACCCTGAATGGACGCGAATGCAATTTTATAAATCCATATGGACAAATTATGAAAAGGAATCTAAAAAACGGGCTGCCTCAATTTTTACTCCATACCTTGTGTACAACCCCCTACGAGGATTATTCGGAAACCGAGTTCCATTCGTTTCAGCTCCGATTCACTTCCGGACGACCCCGAATGGACGCGAATTCAATTTCATAAATCCATAGGGACAAATTATGAAAAGAAATCCAAAAAAAGGGCCGCCTCAATTTTTTCTCCATACCTCGTGTACTACCCCCTACGAGGATTATTCGGAAACTGAGTGCCATTACTATCAGCTCCCATTCACTTCTGGATGAACCCGAATGTACGCGAATGCAATTTTATAAATCCATAGGGACAAATTATGAAAAGAAATCAAAAGAGGGGCAGCCTCAATTTTTACTCCATAGCTGGAGTACTACCCCCTACGAGGATTATTCGAAAACCGAGTTCCATTCGTTTCAGCTCCGATTCACTTCCGGACGACCTCGAATGGACGCGAATGCAATTTCATAAAGACATAGGGACAAATTATGAAAAGGAATCCAAAAAACATGCCGCCTCAATTTTTGCTCCATACCTCGTGTACTAACCCCTACGAGGATTATTCGGAAACCGAGTTTCTTACGTTTTGCTCCGATTCACTTCCAGACGATCCCGAATGGACGCGAATGCAATTTCATAAATCCTTAAGGACAAATTGTGAAAAGAAATCCAAAAAACGGGCCGCCTCAATTCTTGCTCCATACCTCGTGTACTACCCCCTACGAGAATTGTTCGGAAACCGAGTTCCATTCGTTTCAACTCCCATTCACTTCTGGATGAACCCGAATGTACACGAAGGCAATTTCATAAATCCATAGAGACAAATTATGAAAAGAAATCAAAAAAGGGCCGCCTCAATTTTTTCTGCATACCTCGTGTACTACCCCCTACGAGGATTATTCGAAAACCGAGTTCCATTCGTTTCAGCTCCGATTCACTTCCGGACGACCTCGAATGGACGCGAATGCAATTTCATAAAGACAAAGGGAAAAATTAAGAAAAGGAATCCAAAAAACGGGCCGCCTCAATTTTTGCTGTATACCTCGTGTAATAACCCCTACGAGGATTATTTGGAAACCGAGTTCCTTACGTTATGCTCCGATTCACTTCCGGACGATCCCGAATGGACGCGAATGTCATTTCATAAATCCATTGGGAAAAAATATGAAAAGAAATCGAAAAAATGGGCCACCTCAATTTTTGCTCCCTACGAGGATTATTCGGTAACCGAGTTCCATACGTTTCAGCTCCGATTCAGTTCCGGACGACCCCGAATGGACGCGAATGCAATTTCATAAATCCATAGGGACGAATTATGAAAAGAAATCCAAAAAATGGGCCGCCTCAATTTTTGCTCCATACCTCGTGTACTAACCCCTACGAGGATTATTCGGAAACCGAGTTCCATTACTTTTTACTCCGATTCACTTCTGGACGACCCCGAATGGACGTGAATGCAATTTCATAAATTCATAGGGACAAATTATGAAAAGAAATTGAAAAAACGGGCCTCCTCAATTTTTGCTCCATAACTCGTGTACTACCCCCTACGAGGATTATTCGGAAATCGAGTTCCATTACTTTCAGCTCCGATTCACTTTCGGATGACCCCCAATGGACGCGAATGCAATTTCATAAATCCATATGGACATATTATGAAAAGAAATCCAAAAAATGGGCCGCCTCAATTTTTGCTCCATACCTCGTGTACTACCCCCTACGAGGATTATTCGAAAACCGAGTTCCATTCGTTTCAGCTCCGATTCACTTCCGGACGACCCTGAATGGACGCGAATGCAATTTCATAAATCCATAGGGACAAATTATGAAAAGAAATCCAAAAAAAGGGCCGCCTCAATTTTTTCTCCATACATCGTGTACTACCCCCTACGAGGATTATTCGGAAACTGAGTGCCATTACTATCAGCTCCCATTCACTTCTGGATGAACCCGAATGTACGCGAATGCAATTTCATAATTCCATAGGGAAAAATTATGAAAAGAAATCAAAAGAGGGGCAGCCTCAATTTTTACTCCATAGCTGGTGTACTACCCCCTACGAGGATTATTCGGAAACCGAGTTCCATTCGTTTCAGCTCCGATTCACATCCGGACGACCTCGAATGGACGCGAATGCAATTTCATAAAGACATAGGGAAAAATTATGAAAAAGAATCCAAAAAATGTGCCGCCTCAATTTTTGCTCCATACCTCGTGTACTAACCCCTACGAGGGTTATTCGGAAACCGAGTTTCTTACGTTTTGCTCCGATTCACTTCCGGACGATCCTGAATGGACGCAAATGCAATTTCATAAATCCATAAGGACAAATTGTGAAAAGAAATCCAAAAAACGGACCACCTCAATTTTTGCTCCATACCTCGTGTACTACCCCCTACGAGGATTATTCGAAAACCGAGTTCCATTACTTTTTGCTCAGATTCATTTCCGGACGACTCCGAATGGACGTGAATGCAATTTCATAAATCCATAGGGACAAATTATGAAAAGAAATCAAATAAAAGGGCAGCCTCAATTTTTGCTCCATACCTCGTGTACTACCCCCTACGAGGATTATTTGGAAACCGAGTGCCATTAATATCAGGTCCGATTCACTTCCGGATGAACCCCAATGGACGCGAATGCAATTTCATAAATCCATAGGGACAAATTATGAAAAGAAATACAAAAAATGAGCAGCCGCAATTTTTGCTCCATACCTCGTGTACTACCCCCTACGAGGATTATTCGGAAACCGAGTTCCTATCGGCTTTAGCTCTGATTCGCTTCCGTACGATCTCGAATGGACGCGAATGCAATTTCAAAAATCCATAGGGACAAATTATGAAAAGATATTCAAAAAATAGGCCACCTCAATTTTCGCCCTATTCCTCGTGTACTACCCCCTACGAGGATTATTCGAAAACCGGATTTCCTACCGGTTTTAGCTCCGATTCGCTTCTGGACGACCCCGAATGGAAGCAAATGCAATTTAATATATCCATAGGGACAAATTATGAAAAGATATCCAAAAAACGGGCCGCCTCAATTTTTGCTCCATACCTCGTGTACTATACCCCCTACGAGGATTATTCGGAAATCGAGTGCCATAATTCTCAGCTCTGATTCGCTTCTGGACGATCCCGAATGGACGCGAATGTAATTTCATAAATCCATTGGGACAAATTATGAAAAGATATCCAAAAAACAGGCCGCCTCAATTTTCGCTCCATACCTCGTGTACTACCCCCTACGAGGATTATTCGGAAACCGAGTTCCATACGTTTCAGCTCCGATTCACTTCTGGACGACCCCGAATGGACGCGAATGCAATTTCATAAATCCATAGGGACGAATTATGAAAAGAAATCCAAAAAATGGGCCGCCTCAATTTTTGCTCCATACCTCGTGTACTAACCCCTTCGAGGATTATTCAGAAACCGAGTTTCATTACTTTTTGCTCCGATTCACTTCCGGACGACCCCGAATGGACGCGAAAGCAATTTCATAAATCCATAGGGACAAATTATGAAAAGAAATCGAAAAAATGGGCCGCCTCAATTTTTGCTCCATAACTCGTGTACTACCCCCTACGAGGATTATTCGGAAATCGAGTTCCATTACTTTCAGCTCTTATTCACTTTCGGATGACCCCCAATCGACGCGAATGCAATTTCATAAATCCATAGGGACATATTATGAAAGGAAATACAAAAAATGGGCCATCTCAATTTTTGCTCCATAGCTAGTGTACTACCCCCTACGAGGATTATTCGGAAACCGAGTTCCATTCGTTTCAGCTCCGATTCACTTCCGGACGACCCTGAATGGACACGAATGCAATTTTATAAATCCATAGGGACAAATTATGAAAAGGAATCCAAAAAATGGGCAGCCTCAATTTTTACTCCATACCTCGTGTACGACCCCCTACGGGGATTATTCGGAAACCGAGTTCCATTCGTTTCAGCTCCGAATCACTTCCGGACGACCCCGAATGAACGCGAATGCAATTTCATAAATCCATAGGGACAAATTATGAAAAGAAATCCAAAAAATGGGCCGCCTCAATTTTTTCTGCATACCTCGTGTACTACCCCCTACGAGGATTATTCGGAAACTGAGTGTCATTACTATCAGCTCCCATTCACTTCTGGATGAACCCGAATGTACGCGAATGCAATTTCATAAATCCATAGGGACAAATTATGAAAAGAAATCAAAAAAGGGGCAGCCTCAATTTTTACTCCATAGCTGGTGTACTACCCCCTACGAGGATTATTCGGAAACCGAGTTCCATTTGTTTCAGCTCCGATTCACTTCCGGACGACCTCGAATGGACGTGAATGCAATTTCATAAAGACATAGGGAAAAATTAAGAAAAGGAATCCAAAAAATGGGCCGCCTCAATTTTTGCTCCATACCTCGTGTAATAACCCCTACGAGGATTATTCGGAAACCGAGTTCCTTACGTTTTGCTCCGATTCACTTCTGGACGATCCCGAATGGACGCGAATGCAATTTTATAAATCCATAGGGACAAATTGTGAAAAGAAATCCAAAAAACGGGCCCCCTCAATTTTCGCTCCATACCTCGTGTACTACCCCCCTACGAGGATTATTCGGAAACCGAGTTCTATTCGTTTCAGCTCTGATTCACTTCTGGACGACCCTGAATGGACGTGAATGCAATTTCATAATTCCATAGGGACAAATTATGAAAAGAAATCCAAAAAACGGGCCACCTAAATTTTTGCTCCATACCTCGTGTAGAGCCCCCTACGAGGATTATTCGGAAACCGAGTCCCATTACATTTAGGGACAAATTATGAAAAGAAATCAAATAAAAGGGCGGCCTCAATTTTTGCTCCATACCTCGTGTACTACCCCCTACGAGGATTATTCGAAAACCGAGTGCCATTACTATCAGCTCCGATTCACTTCCGGATGAACCCCAATGGACGCGAATGCAATTTCATAAATCCATAGGGACAAATTATGAGAAGAAATACAAAAAACGAGCCGCCGCAATTTTTGCTCCATACCTCGTGTACTACCCCCTACGAGGATTATTCGGAAACCGAGTTCCTATCGGTTTTAGCTCCGATTCGCTTCCGGACGATCCCGAATGGACGCGAATGTAATTTCATAAATCCATAGGGACAAATTATGAAAAGATATCCAAAAATAGGCCGCCTCAATTTTCGCTCCATACCTCGTGTACTCCCCCCTATGAGGATTATTCGGAAACCGAGTTCCATACGTTTCAGTTCCGATTCACTTCCGGACGACCCCGAATGGACGCGAATGCAATTTCATAAATCCATAGGGACAAATTATGAAAAGAAATCCAAAAAATGGGCCGCCTCAATTTTTGCTCCATACCTCGTGTACTACCCCACTACGAGGATTATTCGGAAACCGAGTTCCATTCATTTCAGCTCCGATTCACTTCTGGATGACTACGAATGGACGCGAATGTCATTTCATAAATCCATTGGGAAAAAATATGAAAAGAAATCAAAAAATGGGCCACCTCAATTTTTGCTCCCTACGAGGATTATTCGGAAACCGAGTTCCATACGTTTCAGCTCCGATTCACTTCCGGACGACCCCGAATGGACGCGAATGCAATTTCATAAATCCATAGGGACGAATTATGAAAAGAAATCCAAAAAATGGGCCGCCTCAATTTTTGCTCCATACCTCGTGTACTAATCCCTACGAGGATTATTCGGAAATCGAGTTCCATTACTTTCAGCTCCGATTCACTTTCGGATGACCCCCAATGGACGCGAATGCAATTTCATAAATCCATAGTGACATATTATGAAAAGAAATCCAAAAAATGGGCCACCCCAATTTTTGCTCCATACCTCGTGTACTACCCCCTACGAGGATTATTCGGAAACCGAGTTCCATTCGTTTCAGCTCATATTCACTTCCGGACGACCCTGAATGGACGCGAATGCAATTTTATGAATCCATATGGACAAATTATGAAAAGGAATCCAAAAAACGGGCTGCCTCAATTTTTACTCCATACCTCGTGTACAACCCCCTACGAGGATTATTCGGAAACCGAGTTCCATTCGTTTCAGCTCCGATTCACTTCCGGACGACCCCGAATGGACGCGAATGCAATTTCATAAATCCATAGGGACAAATTATGAAAAGAAATCAAATAAAAGGGCGGCCTCAATTTTTGCTCCATACCTCGTGTACTACCCCCTACGAGGATTATTCGGAAACCGAGTTCCTATCGGTTTTAGCTCCGATTCGCTTCCGGACGATCCCGAATGGACGCGAATGTAATTTCATAAATCCATAGGGACAAATTATGAAAAGATATCCAAAAAACAGGCCGCCTCAATTTTTGCTCCATACCTCGTGTACTACCCCTTACGAGGATTATTCGGAAACCGAGTTCCATACGTTTAAGCTCCGATTCACTTCCGGACGACCCCGAATGGACGCGAATGCAATTTCATAAATCCATAGGGACGAATTATGAAAAGAAATCCAAAAAATGGGCCGCCTCAATTTTTGCTCCATACCTCGTGTACTAACCCCTACGAGGATTATTCGGAAACCGAGTGCAATTACTATCAGCTCCGATTCACTTCCGGATGAACCCGAATGGACGCGAATGCAATTTCATTAATCCATAGGGACAAATTGTGAAAAGAAATCCAAAAAATGGGCCGCCTCAATTTTTGCTCCATACCTCGTGAACTACCCCCTACGAGGATTATTCGGAAACCGAGTTCCTATCGGTTTTAGCTCCGATTCGCTTCCGGACGATCCCGAATGGACGCGAATGTAATTTCATAAATCCATAGGGACAAATTATGAAAAGATATCCAAAAAACAGGCCGCCTCAATTTTTGCTCCATACCTCGTGTACTACCCCTTACGAGGATTATTCGGAAACCGAGTTCCATACGTTTAAGCTCCGATTCACTTCCGGACGACCCCGAATGGACGCGAATGCAATTTCATAAATCCATAGGGACGAATTATGAAAAGAAATCCAAAAAATGGGCCGCCTCAATTTTTGCTCCATACCTCGTGTACTAACCCCTACGAGGATTATTCGGAAACCGAGTGCAATTACTATCAGCTCCGATTCACTTCCGGATGAACCCGAATGGACGCGAATGCAATTTCATTAATCCATAGGGACAAATTGTGAAAAGAAATCCAAAAAATGGGCCGCCTCAATTTTTGCTCCATACCTCGTGAACTACCCCCCTACGAGGATTATTCGGAAACCGAGTTCCATTCATTTCAGCTCCGATTCACTTCTGGACGACTCCGAATGGACACGAATGTCATTTCATAAATCCATTAGGAAAAAATATGAAAATAAATCAAAAAATGGGCCACCTCAATTTTTGCTCCCTACGAGGATTATTCGGAAACCGAGTTCCATACGTTTCAGCTCCGATTCAGTTCCGGACGACCCCGAATGGACGCGAATGCAATTTCATAAATCCATAGGGACGAATTATGAAAAGAAATCCAAAAAATGGGCCGCCTCAATTTTTGCTCCATACATTGTGTACTAATCCCTACGAGGATTATTCGGAAACCGAGTTCCATTACTTTTTGCTCTGATTCACTTCCGGACGACCCCGAATGGACGTGAATGCAATTTCATAAATTCATAGGGAAAAATTATGAAAAGAAATTGAAAAAATGGGTCGCCTCGATTTTTGCTCCATAACTCGTGTACTACCCCCTACGAGGATTATTCGGAAATCGAGTTCCATTACTTTCAGCTCCGATTCACTTTCGGATGACCCCCAATGGACGCGAATGCAATTTCATAAATCCATAGTGACATATTATGAAAAGAAATCCAAAAAATGGGCCACCCCAATTTTTGCTCCATACCTCGTGTACTACCCCCTACGAGGATTATTCGGAAACCGAGTTCCATTCGTTTTAGCTCCGATTCACTTCCGGACGACCCCGAATGGACGCGAATGCAATTTCATAAATCCATAGGGACAAATTATGAAAAGAAATCCAAAAAATGGGCCGCCTCAATTTTTGCTCCATACCTCGTGTACTACCCCACTACGAGGATTATTCGGAAACCGAGTTCCATTCATTTCAGCTCCGATTCACTTCTGGATGACTACGAATGGACGCGAATGTCATTTTATAAATCCATTGGGAAAAAATATGAAAAGAAATCAAAAAATGGGCCACCTCAATTTTTGCTCCCTACGAGGATTATTCGGAAACCGAGTTCCATACGTTTCAGCTCCGATTCACTTCCGGACGACCCCGAATGGACGCGAATGCAATTTCATAAATCCATAGGGACGAATTATGAAAAGAAATCCAAAAAATGGGCGGCCTCAATTTTTGCTCCATACCTCGTGTACTAATCCCTACGAGGATTAGTCGGAAACCGAGTTCCATTACTTTTTGCTCTGATTCACTTCCGGACGACCCCGAATGGACGTGAATGCAATTTCATAAATTCATAGGGACAAATTATGAAAAGAAATTGAAAAAATGGGCCGCCTCAATTTTTGCTCCATAACTCGTGTACTACCCCCTACGAGGATTATTCGGAAATCGAGTTCCATTACTTTCAGCTCCGATTCACTTTCGGATGACCCCCAATGGACGCGAATGCAATTTCATAAATCCATAGTGACATATTATGAAAAGAAATCCAAAAAATGGGCCACCCCAATTTTTGCTCCATACCTCGTGTACTACCCCCTACGAGGATTATTCGGAAACCGAGTTCCATTCGTTTCAGCTCATATTCACTTCCGGACGACCCTGAATGGACGCGAATGCAATTTTATGAATCCATATGGACAAATTATGAAAAGGAATCCAAAAAACGGGCTGCCTCAATTTTTACTCCATACCTCGTGTACAACCCCCTACGAGGATTATTCGGAAACCGAGTTCCATTCGTTTCAGCTCCGATTCACTTCCGGACGACCCCGAATGGACGCGAATGCAATTTCATAAATCCATAGGGACAAATTATGAAAAGAAATCAAATAAAAGGGCGGCCTCAATTTTTGCTCCATACCTCGTGTACTACCCCCTACGAGGATTATTCGGAAACCGAGTGCCATTACTATCAGCTCCGATTCACTTCCGGATGAACCCCAATGGACGCGAATGCAATTTCATAAATCCATAGGGACAAATTATGAAAAGAAATACAAAAAATGAGCTGCCGCAATTTTTGCTCCATACCTCGTGTACTACCCCCTACGAGGATTATTCGGAAACCGAGTTCCTATCGGTTTTAGCTCCGATTCGCTTCCGGACGATCCCGAATGGACGCGAATGTAATTTCATAAATCCATAGGGACAAATTATGAAAAGATATCCAAAAAATAGGCCGCCTCAATTTTTGCTCCATACCTCGTGTACTACCCCTTACGAGGATTATTCGGAAACCGAGTTCCATACGTTTAAGCTCCGATTCACTTCCGGACGACCCCGAATGGACGCGAATGCAATTTCATAAATCCATAGGGACGAATTATGAAAAGAAATCCAAAAAATGGGCCGCCTCAATTTTTGCTCCATACCTCGTGTACTAACCCCTACGAGGATTATTCGGAAACCGAGTGCAATTACTATCAGCTCCGATTCACTTCCGGATGAACCCGAATGGACGCGAATGCAATTTCATTAATCCATAGGGACAAATTGTGAAAAGAAATCCAAAAAATGGGCCGCCTCAATTTTTGCTCCATACCTCGTGAACTACCCCCCTACGAGGATTATTCGGAAACCGAGTTCCATTCATTTCAGCTCCGATTCACTTCTGGACGACTCCGAATGGACACGAATGTCATTTCATAAATCCATTGGGAAAAAATATGAAAAGAAATCAAAAAATGGGCCACCTCAATTTTTGCTCCCTACGAGGATTATTCGGAAACCGAGTTCCATACGTTTCAGCTCCGATTCAGTTCCGGACGACCCCGAATGGACGCGAATGCAATTTCATAAATCCATAGGGACGAATTATGAAAAGAAATCCAAAAAATGGGCCGCCTCAATTTTTTCTCCATACCTCGTGTACTAATCCCTACGAGGATTATTCGGAAACCGAGTTCCATTACTTTTTGCTCTGATTCACTTCCGGACGACCCCGAATGGACGTGAATGCAATTTCATAAATTCATAGGGACAAATTATGAAAAGAAATTGAAAAAATGGGTCGCCTCAATTTTTGCTCCATAACTCGTGTACTACCCCCTACGAGGATTATTCGGAAATCGAGTTCCATTACTTTCAGCTCCGATTCACTTTCGGATGACCCCCAATGGACGCGAATGCAATTTCATAAATCCATAGTGACATATTATGAAAAGAAATCCAAAAAATGGGCCACCCCAATTTTTGCTCCATACCTCGTGTACTACCCCCTACGAGGATTATTCGGAAACCGAGTTCCATTCGTTTTAGCTCCGATTCACTTCCGGACGACCCCGAATGGACGCGAATGCAATTTCATAAATCCATAGGGACAAATTATGAAAAGAAATCCAAAAAATGGGCCGCCTCAATTTTTGCTCCATACCTCGTGTACTACCCCACTACGAGGATTATTCAGAAACCGAGTTCCATTCATTTCAGCTCCGATTCACTTCTGGATGACTACGAATGGACGCGAATGTCATTTCATAAATCCATTGGGAAAAAATATGAAAAGAAATCAAAAAATGGGCCACCTCAATTTTTGCTCCCTACGAGGATTATTCGGAAACCGAGTTCCATACGTTTCAGCTCCGATTCACTTCCGGACGACCCCGAATGGACGCGAATGCAATTTCATAAATCCATAGGGACGAATTATGAAAAGAAATCCAAAAAATGGGCGGCCTCAATTTTTGCTCCATACCTCGTGTACTAATCCCTACGAGGATTAGTCGGAAACCGAGTTCCATTACTTTTTGCTCTGATTCACTTCCGGACGACCCCGAATGGACGTGAATGCAATTTCATAAATTCATAGGGACAAATTATGAAAAGAAATTGAAAAAATGGGCCGCCTCAATTTTTGCTCCATAACTCGTGTACTACCCCCTACGAGGATTATTCGGAAATCGAGTTCCATTACTTTCAGCTCCGATTCACTTTCGGATGACCCCCAATGGACGCGAATGCAATTTCATAAATCCATAGTGACATATTATGAAAAGAAATCCAAAAAATGGGCCACCCCAATTTTTGCTCCATACCTCGTGTACTACCCCCTACGAGGATTATTCGGAAACCGAGTTCCATTCGTTTCAGCTCATATTCACTTCCGGACGACCCTGAATGGACGCGAATGCAATTTCATAAATCCATAGGGACAAATTATGAAAAGAAATACAAAAAACGAGCTGCCGCAATTTTTGCTCCATACCTCGTGTACTACCCCCTACGAGGATTATTCGGAAACCGAGTTCCTATCGGTTTTAGCTCCGATTCGCTTCCGGACGATCCCGAATGGACGCGAATGTAATTTCATAAATCCATAGGGACAAATTATGAAAAGATATCCAAAAAACAGGCCGCCTCAATTTTTGCTCCATACCTCGTGTACTACCCCTTACGAGGATTATTCGGAAACCGAGTTCCATACGTTTAAGCTCCGATTCACTTCCGGACGACCCCGAATGGACGCGAATGCAATTTCATAAATCCATAGGGACGAATTATGAAAAGAAATCCAAAAAATGGGCCGCCTCAATTTTTACTCCATACCTCGTGTACTAACCCCTACGAGGATTATTCGGAAACCGAGTGCAATTACTATCAGCTCCGATTCACTTCCGGATGAACCCGAATGGACGCGAATGCAATTTCATTAATCCATAGGGACAAATTGTGAAAAGAAATCCAAAAAATGGGCCGCCTCAATTTTTGCTCCATACCTCGTGAACTACCCCCCTACGAGGATTATTCGGAAACCGAGTTCCATTCATTTCAGCTCCGATTCACTTCTGGACGACTCCGAATGGACACGAATGTCATTTCATAAATCCATTGGGAAAAAATATGAAAAGAAATCAAAAAAAGGGCCACCTCAATTTTTGCTCCCTACGAGGATTATTCGGAAACCGAGTTCCATGCGTTTCAGCTCCGATTCAGTTCCGGACGACCCCGAATGGACGCGAATGCAATTTCATAAATCCATAGGGACGAATTATGAAAAGAAATCCAAAAAATGGGCCGCCTCAATTTTTGCTCCATACCTCGTGTACTAATCCCTACGAGGATTATTCGGAAACCGAGTTCCATTACTTTTTGCTCTGATTCACTTCCGGACGACCCCGAATGGACGTGAATGCAATTTCATAAATTCATAGGGACAAATTATGAAAAGAAATTGAAAAAATGGGTCGCTTCAATTTTTGCTCCATAACTCATGTACTACCCCCTACGAGGATTATTCGGAAATCGAGTTCCATTACTTTCAGCTCCGATTCACTTTCGGATGACCCCCAATGGACGCGAATGCAATTTCATAAATCCATAGTGACATATTATGAAAAGAAATCCAAAAAATGGGCCACCCCAATTTTTGCTCCATACCTCGTGTACTACCCCCTACGAGGATTATTCGGAAACCGAGTTCCATTCGTTTTAGCTCCGATTCACTTCCGGACGACCCCGAATGGACGCGAATGCAATTTCATAAATCCATAGGGACAAATTATGAAAAGAAATCCAAAAAAAGGGCTGCCTCAATTTTTTCTCCATACCTCGTGTACTACCCCCTACGAGGATTATTCGGAAACTGAGTGCCATTAATATCAGCTCCCATTCACTTCTGGATGAACCCGAATGTACGCGAATGCAATTTCATAAATCCATAGGGACCAATTATGAAAAGAAATCAAAAAAGGGGCAACCTCAATTTTTACTCCATAGCTGGTGTACTACCCCCTACGAGGATTATTCGGAAACCGAGTTCCATTCGTTTCAGCTCCGATTCACTTCCGGACGACCTCGAATGGACGCGAATGCGATTTCATAAATACATAGGAACAAATTATGAAAAGGAATCCAAAAAACGTGCCGCCTCAATTTTTCCTCCATACCTCGTGTACTAACCCCTACGAGGATTATTTGAAAACCGAGTTTCTTACGTTTTGCTCCGATTCACTACCGGACGATCCCGAATGGACGCGAATGCAAGTTCATAAATCCATAGGGACAAATTGTGAAAAGAAATCCAAAAAATGGGCCGGCTCAATTTTTGCTCCATACCTCGTGTACTACCCCCTACGAGGATTATTCGGAAACCGAGTTACATTCGTTTCAGCTCCGATTCACTTCTGGACGACCCTGAATGGACGTGAATGCAATTTCATAAATCCATAGGGACAAATTATGAAAAGAAATCCAAAAAACGGGCCGCCTAAATTTTTGCTCCATACCTCGTGTACAACCCCCTACGAGGATTATTCGGAAACCGAGTTCCATTACTTTTTGCTCAGATTCATTTCCGGACAACTCCGAATGGACGTGAATGCAATTTCATAAATCCATAGGGACAAATTATGAAAAGAAATTGAAAAAACGGGCCGCCTCAATTTTTGCTCCATAACTCGTGTACTACCCCCTACGAGGATTATTCGGAAATCGAGTTCCATTACTTTCAGCTCTGATTCACTTTCGGATGACCCCAAATCGACGCGAATGCAATTTCATAAATCCATAGGGACATATTATGAAAAGAAATCCAAAAAATGGGCCGCCTCAATTTTTGCTCCATACCTCATGTACTACCCCTTACGAGGATTATTCGGAAACCGAGTTCCATTCGTTTCAGCTTCGATTCACTTCCGAACGACCCTGAATGGACGCGAATGCAATTTTATAAATCCATAGGGACAAATTATGAAAAAGAATCCAAAAAATGGGCAGCCTCAATTTTTACTCCATACCTCGTGTACAACCCCCTACGGGGATTATTCGGAAACCGAGTTCCATTCGTTTCAGCCCCGATTCACTTCCGGACGACCCCGAATAGACGCGAATACAATTTCATAAATCCATAGGGACAAATTATGAAAAGAAATCTAAAAAACGGGCCGTCTCAATTTTTTCTCCATACCTCGTGTACTACCCCCTATGAGGATTATTCAGAAACTGAGTGTCATTACTATCAGCTCCCATTCACTTCTGGATGAACCCGAATGTACGCGAATGCAATTTCATAAATCCATAGGGACAAATTATGAAAAGAAATCAAAAAGGGGCAGCCTCAATTTTTACTCCATAGCTAGTGTACTACCCCCTACGAGGATTATTCGGAAACCGAGTTCCATTCGTTTCAGCTCCGATTCACTTCCGGACGACCTCGAATGGACGCGAATGCAATTTCATAAAGACATAGGGAAAAATTAAGAAAAGGAATCCAAAAAACGGGCCGCCTCAATTTTTGCTCCATAGCTCGTGTAATAACCCCTACGAGGATTATTCAGAAACTGAGTTCCTTACGTTTTGCTCCGATTCACTTCCGGACGATCCCGAATGGACGCGAATGCAATTTTATAAATCCATAGGGACAAATTGTGAAAAGGAATCCAAAAAACGGGCCGCCTCAATTTTTGCTCTATACCTCGTAACTACCCCCTACGAGGATTATTCGGAAACTGAGTTCCATTCGTTTCAGCTCCGATTCACTTCTCGACGACCCTGAATGGACGTGAATGCAATTTCATAATTCCATAGGGAAAAATTATGAAAAGAAATAAAAAGAACGGGTCGCCTAAATTTTTGCTCTATACCTCGTGTACTGCCCCCTACGAGGATTATTCGGAAACCGAGTTCCATTACATTTTGCTCAAATTCATTTCCGGACGACTCCGAATGGACGTGAATGCAATTTCATAACTCCATAGGGACAAATTATGAAAAGAAATCAAATAAAAGGGCAGCAACAATTTTTGCTCCATACCTCGTGTACTACCCCCTATGAGGATTATTCGGAAACCGAGTGCCATTACTATCAGCTCTGATTCACTTCCGGATGAACCCCAATTGACGCGAATGCAATTTCATAAATCCATAGGGACAAATTATGAAAAGAAATACAAAAAACAAGCCGCCGCAATTTTTTGCTCCATACCTCATGTACTACCCCCTACGAGGATTATTCGAAAACCGAGTTCCTATCGGTTTTAGCTCCGATTCGCTTCCGGACGATCCCGAATGGACGCGAATGTAATTTCATAAATCCATAGGGACAAATTATGAAAGGATATCCAAAAAACAGGCCGCCTCAATTTTCGCTCCATACCTCGTGTACTACCCCCTACGAGGATTATTCAGAAACCGAGTTCCATACGTTTCAGCTCCGATTCACTTCCGGACGACCCCGAATGGACGCGAATGCAATTTCATAAATCCATAGGGACGAATTATGAAAAGAAATCCAAAAAATGGGCCGCCTCAATTTTTGCTCCATACCTCGTGTACTAACCCCTACGAGGATTATTCGGAAACCGAGTGCAATTACTATCAGCTCCGATTCACTTCCGGATCAACCCGAATGGACGCGAATGTAATTTCATAAATCCATAGGGACAAATTGTGAAAAGAAATCCAAAAAATGGGCCACCTCAATTTTTGCTCCATACCTCGTGAACTACCCCCCTACGAGGATTATTCGGAAACCGAGTTCCATTCATTTTAGCTCCGATTCACTTCTGGACGACTCCGAATGGACACGAATGTCATTTCATAAATCCATTGGGAAAAAATATGAAAAGAAATCAAAAAATGGGCCACCTCAATTTTTGCTCCCTACGAGGATTATTCGGAAACCGAGTTCCATACGTTTCAGCTCCGATTCAGTTCCGGACGACCCCGAATGGACGCGAATGCAATTTCATAAATCCATAGGGACGAATTATGAAAAGAAATCCAAAAAATGGGTCGCCTCAATTTTTGCTCCATACCTCGTGTACTAATCCCTACGAGGATTATTCGGAAACCGAGTTCCATTACTTTTTGCTCTGATTCACTTCCGGACGACCCCGAATGGACGTGAATGCAATTTCATAAATTCATAGGGACAAATTATGAAAAGAAATTGAAAAAATGGGTCGCCTCAATTTTTGCTCCATAACTCGTGTACTACCCCCCTACGAGGATTATTCGGAAATCGAGTTCCATTACTTTCAGCTCCGATTCACTTTCGGATGACCCCCAATGGACGCGAATGCAATTTCATAAATCCATAGTGACATATTATGAAAAGAAATCCAAAAAATGGGCCAGCTCAATTTTTGCTCCATACCTCGTGTACTACCCCCTACGAGGATTATTCGGAAACCGAGATACATTCGTTTCAGCTCCGATTCACTTCTGGACGACCCTGAATGGACGTGAATGCAATTTCATAAATCCATAGGGACAAATTCTGAAAAGAAATCCAAAAAACGGGCCGCCTAAATTTTTGCTCCATACCTCTTGTACAACCCCCTACGAGGATTATTCGGAAACCGAGTTCCATTACTTTTTGCTCAGATTCATTTCCGGTCGACTCCGAATGGACGTGAATGCAATTTCATAAATCCATAGGGACAAATTATGAAAAGAAATTGAAAAAACGGGCTGCCTCAGTTTTTGCTCCATAACTCGTGTACTACCCCCTACGAGGATTATTCGGAAATCGAGTTCCATTACTTTCAGCTCTGATTCACTTTCGGATGACCCCGAATCGACGCGAATGCAATTTCATAAATCCATAGGGACATATTATGAAAAGAAATCCAAAAAATGGGCCGCCTCAATTTTTGCTCCATACCTCATGTACTACCCCTTACGAGGATTATTCGGAAACCGAGTTCCATTCATTTCAGCTTCGATTCACTTCCGAACGACCCTGAATGGACGCGAATGCAATTTTATAAATCCATAGGGACAAATTATGAAAAAGAATCCAAAAAATGGGCAGCCTCAATTTTTACTCCATACCTCGTGTACAACCCCTACGGGGATTATTCGAAAACCGAGTTCCATTCGTTTCAGCCCCGATTCACTTCCGGACGACCCCGAATAGACGCGAATGCAATTTCATAAATCCATAGGGAC
Organism: Apium graveolens; assembly: GCF_009905375.1. NCBI lineage: Eukaryota > Viridiplantae > Streptophyta > Magnoliopsida > Apiales > Apiaceae > Apium > Apium graveolens. The sequence goes on from NC_133653.1 coordinate 6,619,805, forward strand.
AAATTATGAAAAGAAATCTAAAAAACGGGCCGTCTCAATTTTTTCTCCATACCTCGTGTACTACCCCTATGAGGATTATTCAGAAACTGAGTGTCATTACTATCAGCTCCCATTCACTTCTGGATGAACCCGAATGTACGCGAATGCAATTTCATAAATCCATAGGGACAAATTATGAAAAGAAATCAAAAAGGGGCAGCCTCAATTTTTACTCCATAGCTAGTGTACTACCCCCTACGAGGATTATTCGGAAACCGAGTTCCATTCGTTTCAGCACCGATTCACTTCCGGACGACCTCGAATGGACGCGAATGCAATTTCATAAAGACATAGGGAAAAATTAAGAAAAGGAATCCAAAAAACGGGCCGCCTCAATTTTTGCTCCATAGCTCGTGTAATAACCCCTACGAGGATTATTCAGAAACTGAGTTCCTTACGTTTTGCTCCGATTCACTTCCGGACGATCCCGAATGGACGCGAATGCAATTTTATAAATCCATAGGGACAAATTGTGAAAAGGAATCCAAAAAACGGGCCGCCTCAATTTTTGCTCCATACCTCGTAACTACCCCCTACGAGGATTATTCGGAAACCTAGTTCCATTCGTTTCAGCTCCGATTCACTTCTCGACGACCCTGAATGGACGTGAATGCAATTTCATAATTCCATAGGGACAAATTATGAAAAGAAATAAAAAGAACGGGTCGCCTAAATTTTTGCTCCATACCTCGTGTACTGCCCCCTACGAGGATTATTCGGAAACCGAGTTCTATTACATTTTGCTCAAATTCATTTCCGGACGACTCCGAATGGACGTGAATGCAATTTCATAAATCCATAGGGACAAATTATGAAAAGAAATCAAATAAAAGGGCAGCAACAATTTTTGCTCCATACCTCGTGTACTACCCCCTATGAGGATTATTCGGAAACCGAGTGCCATTACTATCAGCTCTGATTCACTTCCGGATGAACCCCAATGGACGCGAATGCAATTTCATAAATCCATAGGGACAAATTATGAAAAGAAATACAAAAAACGAGCCGCCGCAATTTTTTGCTCCATACCTCATGTACTACCCCCTACGAGGATTATTCGGAAACCGAGTTCCTATCGGTTTTAGCTCCGATTCGCTTCCGGACGATCCCGAATGGACGCGAATGTAATTTCATAAATCCATAGGGACAAATTATGAAAAGATATCCAAAAAACAGGCCGCCTCAATTTTCGCTCCATACCTCGTGTACTACCCCCTACGAGGATTATTCAGAAATCGAGTTCCATACGTTTCAGCTCCGATTCACTTCCGGACGACCCCGAATGGACGCGAATGCAATTTCATAAATCCATAGGGACGAATTATGAAAAGAAATCCAAAAAATGGGCCGCCTCAATTTTTGCTCCATACCTCGTGTACTAACCCCTACGAGGATTATTCGGAAACCGAGTGCAATTACTATCAGCTCCGATTCACTTCCGGATGAACCCGAATGGACGCGAATGTAATTTCATAAATCCATAGGGACAAATTGTGAAAAGAAATCCAAAAAATGGGCCGCCTCAATTTTTGCTCCATACCTCGTGTACTACCCCCTACGACGATTATTCGGAAACCGAGTTCCATTCATTTCAGCTCCGATTCACTTCTGGACGACTCTGAATGGACGCGAATGTCATTTCATAAATCCATTGGGAAAAATATGTAAAGAAATCAAAAAAATGGGCCACCTCAATTTTTGCTCCCTACGAAGATTATTCGGAAACCGAGTTCCATACGTTTCAGCTCCGATTCACTTCCGGACGACCCCGAATGGACGCGAATGCAATTTCATAAATCCATAGGGACAAATAGGAAAAGATATCCAAAAAATGGGCCGCCCCAATTTTTGCCCCATACCTCGTGTACTAACCCCTACGAGGATTATTCAGAAACTGAGTGTCATTACTATCAGCTCCCATTCACTTCCGGATGAACCCGAATGTACGCGAATGCAAATTTCATAAATCCATAGGGACAAATTATGAAAAGAAATCAAAAAAGGGGCAGCCTCAATTTTTACTCCATAGCCGGTGTACTACCCCCTACGAGGATTATTCGGAAACCGAGTTCCATTCGTTTCAGCTCCGATTCACTTCCGGACAACCTCGAATGGACGCGAATGTAATTTCATAAAGACATAGGGAAAAATTAAGAAAAGGAATCCAAAAAACGGGCCGTCTTAATTTTTGCTCCATACCTCGTGTAATAACCCCTACGAGGATTATTCGGAAACCGAGTTCCTTACGTTTTGCTCCGATTCACTTCCGGACGATCCCGAATGGACGCGAATGCAATTTCATAAATCCATAGGGACAAATTGCGAAAAGGAATCCAAAAAACGGGCCGCCCTAATTTTTGCTCCATACCTCTTGTATTACCCCCTACGAGGATTATTCGGAAACCGAGTTCCATTCGTTTCAGCTCCGATTCACTTCTGGACGACCCTGAATGGACGTGAATGCAATTTCATAAATCCATAGGGACAAATTATGAAAAGAAATCCAAAAAACGGGCCGCCTAAATTTTTGCTCCATACCTCATGTACAGCCCCTACGAGGATTATTCGGAAACCGAGTTCCATTACTTTTTGCTCAGATTCATTTCCGGATGACTCCGAATGGATGTGAATTCAATTTCATAAATCCATAGGGACAAATTATGAAAAGAAATCAAATAATAGGGCGGCCTCAATTTTTGCTCCACACCTCGTGTACTACCCCCTACGAGGATTATTCGGAAACCGAATGCCATTATTATCAACTCCGATTCACTTCCGGATGAACCCCAATGGACCCGAATGCAATTTCATAAATCCATAGGGACAAATTATGAAAAGAAATACAAAAAACAAGCCGCCGTGTTTTTGCTCCATACCTCGTGTACTACCCCCTACGAGGATTATTCGGAAACCGAGTTCCTATCGGTTTTAGCTCCGATTCGCTTCCGGACGATCCCGAATGGATGCGAATGTAATTTCATAAATCCATAGGGACAAATTATGAAAAGATATCCAAAAAATAGGCCGCCTAAATTTTCGCCCCATTCCTCGTGTACTACCCCCTACGAGGATTATTCGGAAACCGGAGTTCCTACCGGTTTTAGCTCCGATTCGCTTCCGGACGACCCCGAATGGAAGCGAATGCAATTTCATATATCCATAGGGACAAATTATGAAATGATATCTAAAAAAAGGGACGCCTCAATTTTTGCTCCATACCTAGTGTACTACCCCCTACAAGGATTATTCGAAAACCGAGTTGCATTACTTTTTGCTCCGATTCACTTCCAGACGACTCCGAATGGACGCGAATGCAATTTCATAAATCCATAGGGACAAATTATGAAAGAAATCAAAAAAATGGGAAGCCTCAATTTTTGCTCCATACCTCGTGTACTACCCCCTACGAGGATTATTCAGAAACCGAGTGCCATTACTCTCAGCTCTGATTCACTTTCGGATGAACCCGAATGCACACGAATGCAATTTCATAAATCCATAAGGACAAATTATGAAATGAAATCCAAAAAACGGTCTGCCTCAATTTTTGCTCCATACCTCGTGTACTACCCCCTACGAGGATTATTCAGAAACTGAGTTCCTATCGTTTTTAGCTCCGATTCGCTTCCGGACGATCCCGAATGGACGCGAATGTAATTTCATAAATCCATAGGGACAAATATGAAAAGATATCCAAAAAACAGGCCGCCTCAATTTTCGCTCCATAACTCGTGTACTACCCCCTACGAGGATTATTCGGAAACCGAGTTCCATACGTTTCAGCTCCGATTCACTTCCGGACGACCCCGAATGGACGCGAATGCAATTTCATAAATCCATAGGGACAAATTATGAAAAGAAATCAAATAAAAGGGCGGCCTCAATTTTTGCTCCATACCTCGTGTACTACCCCCTACGAGGATTATTCGGAAACCGAATGCCATTATTATCAACTCCGATTCACTTCCGGATGAACCCCAATGGACCCGAATGCAATTTCATAAATCCATAGGGACAAATTATGAAAAGAAATACAAAAAACAAGCCGCCGCATTTTTGCTCCATACCTCGTGTACTACCCCCTACGAGGATTATTCGGAAACCGAGTTCCTATCGGTTTTAGCTCCGATTCGCTTCCGGACGATCCCGAATGGATGCGAATGTAATTTCATAAATCTATAGGGACAAATTATGAAAAGATATCCAAAAAATAGGCCACCTCAATTTTCGCCCCATTCCTCGTGTACTACCCCCTACGAGGATTATTCGGAAACCGGAATTCCTACCGGTTTTAGCTCCGATTCGCTTCCGGACGACCCCGAATGGAAGCGAATGCAATTTCATATATCCATAGGGACAAATTATGAAATGATATCTAAAAAAAGGGACGCCTCAATTTTTGCTCCATACCTCGTGTACTACCCCCTACAAGGATTATTCGAAAACCGAGTTCCATTACTTTTTGCTCCGATTCACTTCCAGACGACTCCGAATGGACGCGAATGCAATTTCATAAATCCATAGGGACAAATTATGAAAAGAAATCAAAAAAATGGGAAGCCTCAATTTTTGCTCCATACCTCGTGTACTACCCCCTACGAGGATTATTCGGAAACCGAGTGCCATTACTCTCAGCTCTGATTCACTTTCGGATGAACCCGAATGCACACGAATGCAATTTCATAAATCCATAAGGACAAATTATGAAATGAAATCCAAAAAACGGTCTGCCTCAATTTTTGCTCCATACCTCGTGTACTACCCCCTACGAGGATTATTCAGAAACCGAGTTCCTATCGTTTTTAGCTCCGATTCGCTTTCGGACGATCCCGAATGGACGCGAATGTAATTTCATAAATCCATAGGGACAAATATGAAAAGATATCCAAAAAATAGGCCGCCTCAATTTTCGCTCCATAACTCGTGTACTACCCCCTACGAGGATTATTCGGAAACCGAGTTCCATACGTTTCAGCTCCGATTCACTTCCGGACGACCCCGAATGGACGCGAATGCAATTTCATAAATCCATAGGGACAAATTATGAAAAGAAATCAAATAAAAGGGCGGCCTCAATTTTTGCTCCATACCTCGTGTACTACCCCCTACGAGGATTATTCGGAAACCGAATGCCATTATTATCAACTCCGATTCACTTCCGGATGAACCCCAATGGACCCGAATGCAATTTCATAAATCCATAGGGACAAATTATGAAAAGAAATACAAAAAACAAGCCGCCGCATTTTTGCTCCATACCTCGTGTACTACCCCCTACGAGGATTATTCGGAAACCGAGTTCCTATCGGTTTTAGCTCCGATTCGCTTCCGGACGATCCCGAATGGATGCGAATGTAATTTCATAAATCTATAGGGACAAATTATGAAAAGATATCCAAAAAATAGGCCACCTCAATTTTCGCCCCATTCCTCGTGTACTACCCCCTACGAGGATTATTCGGAAACCGGAGTTCCTACCGGTTTTAGCTCCGATTCGCTTCCGGACGACCCCGAATGGAAGCGAATGCAATTTCATATATCCATAGGGACAAATTATGAAATGATATCTAAAAAAGGGACGCCTCAATTTTTGCTCCATACCTCGTGTACTACCCCCTACAAGGATTATTCGAAAACCGAGTTCCATTACTTCTTGCTCCGATTCACTTCCAGACGACTCCGAATGGACGCGAATGCAATTTCATAAATCCATAGGGACAAATTATGAAAAGAAATCAAAAAAATGGGAAGCCTCAATTTTTGCTCCATACCTCGTGTACTACCCCCTACGAGGATTATTCGGAAACCGAGTGCCATTACTCTCAGCTCTGATTCACTTTCGGATGAACCCGAATGCACACGAATGCAATTTCATAAATCCATAAGGACAAATTATGAAATGAAATCCAAAAAACGGTCTGCCTCAATTTTTGCTCCATACCTCGTGTACTACCCCCTACGAGGATTATTCAGAAACCGAGTTCCTATCGTTTTTAGCTCCGATTCGCTTCCGGACGATCCCGAATGGACGCGAATGTAATTTCATAAATCCATAGGGACAAATATGAAAAGATATCCAAAAAACAGGCCGCCTCAATTTTCACTCCATAACTCGTTTACTACCCCCTACGAGGATTATTCGTAAACCGAGTTCCATACGTTTCAGCTCCGATTCACTTCCGGACGACCCCGAATGGACGCGAATGCAATTTCATAAATCCATAGGGACAAATTATGAAAAGAAATCAAATAAAAGGGCGGCCTCAATTTTTGCTCCATACCTCGTGTACTATCCCCTACGAGGATTATTCGGAAACCGAATGCCATTATTATCAACTCCGATTCACTTCCGGATGAACCCCAATGCACCCGAATGCAATTTCATAAATCCATAGGGACAAATTATGAAAAGAAATACAAAAAACAAGCCGCCGTGTTTTTGCTCCATACCTCGTGTACTACCCCCTACGAGGATTATTCGGAAACCGAGTTCCTATCGGTTTTAGCTCCGATTCGCTTCCGGACGATCCCGAATGGATGCGAATGTAATTTCATAAATCCATAGGGACAAATTATGAAAAGATATCCAAAAAATAGGCCGCCTCAATTTTCACCCCATTCCTCGTGTACTACCCCTTACGAGGATTATTCGGAAACCGGAGTTCCTACCGGTTTTAGCTCCGATTCGCTTCCGGACGACCCCGAATGGAAGCGAATGCAATTTCATATATCCATAGGGACAAATTATGAAATGATATCTAAAAAAGGGACGCCTCAATTTTTGCTCCATACCTCGTGTACTACCCCCTACAAGGATTATTCGAAAACCGAGTTCCATTACTTTTTGCTCCGATTCACTTCCAGACGACTCCGAATGGACGCGAATGCAATTTCATAAATCCATAGGGACAAATTATGATAAGAAATCAAAAAAATGGGAAGCCTCAATTTTTGCTCCATACCTCGTGTACTACCCCCTACGAGGATTATTCAGAAACCGAGTTCCTATCGTTTTTAGCTCCGATTCGCTTCCGGACGATCCCGAATGGACGCGAATGTAATTTCATAAATCCATAGGGACAAATATGAAAAGATATCCAAAAAACAGGCCGCCTCAATTTTCGCTCCATAACTCGTGTACTACCCCCTACGAGGATTATTCGGAAACCGAGTTCCATACGTTTCAGCTCCGATTCACTTCCGGACGACCCCGAATGGACGCGAATGCAATTTCATAAATCCATAGGGACAAATATGAAAAGATATCCAAAAAATGGTCTGCCCCAATTTTTGCCCCATACCTCGTGTACTAACCCCTACGAGGATTATTCGGAAACCGAGTTCCATTCGTTTCAGCTCCGATTCACTTCCGGACGACCTCGAATGGACGCGAATGCAATTTTATAAAGACATAGGGAAAAATTAAGAAAAGGAATCCAAAAAACGGGCCGCCTCAATTTTTGCTCCATACCTCGTGTAATAACCCCTACGAGGATTATTCGGAAACCGAGTTCCTTACGTTTTGCTCCGATTCACTTCCGGACGATCCCGAATGGACGCGAATGCAATTTCATAAATCCATTGGGACAAATTGCGAAAAGAAATCCAAAAAATGGGCAGCCTCAATTTTTGCTCCATACCTCGTGTACTACCCTCTACGAGGATTATTCGGAAACCGAGTTCCATTCGTTTCAGCTCCGATTCACTTCTGGACGACCCTGAATGGACGTGAATGCAATTTCATATATCCATAGGGACAAATTATGAAAAGAAATCCAAAAAACGGGCCGCCTAAATTTTTACTCCATACCTCGTGTACAGCCCCTATGAGGATTATTCGGAAACCGAGTTCCATTACTTTTTGCTCAGATTCATTTCCGGACGACTCCGAATGGATGTGAATGCAATTTCATAAATCCATAGGGACAAATTATGAAAAGAAATCAAATAAAAGGGCGGCCTCAATTTTTGTTCCATACCTCGTGTACTACCCCCTACGAGGATTATTCAGAAACCGAGTGCCATTATTATCAACTCCGATTCACTTCCGGATGAACCCCAATGGACCCGAATGCAATTTCATAAATCCATAGGGATAAATTATGAAAAGAAATACAAAAAACAAGCCGCCGCAATTTTTGCTCCATACCTCGTGTACTACCCCCTACGAGGATTATTCGGAAACCGAGTTCCTATCGGTTTTAGCTCCGATTCGCTTCCGGACGATCCCGAATGGATGCGAATGTAATTTCATAAATTGATAGGGACAAATTATGAAAAGATATTCAAAAAATAGGCCGCCTCAATTTTCGCCCCATTCCTCGTGTACTACCCCCTACGAGGATTATTCGGAAACCGGAGTTCCTACCGGTTTTAGCTCCGATTCGCTTCCGGACGACCCCGAATGGAAGCGAATGCAATTTCATATATCCATAGGGACAAATTATGAAAAGATATCTACAAAACGGGACGCCTCAATTTTTGCTCCATACCTCGTGTACTACCCCCTACGAGGATTATTCAAAAACCGAGTTCCATTACTTTTTGCTCTGATTCACTTCCAGATGACTCCGAATGGACGCGAATGCAATTTCATAAATCCATAGGGACAAATTATGAAAAGAAATCAAAAAAATGGGAAGCCTTAATTTTTGCTCCATACCTCGTGTACTACCCCTTACGAGGATTATTCGGAAACCGAGTGCCATTACTCTCAGCTCTGATTCACTTCCGGATGAACCTGAATGGACACGAATGCAATTTCATAAATCCATAGGGACAAATTATGAAATGAAATCCAAAAAACGGTCTGCCTCAATTTTTGCTCCATACCTCGTGTACTACCCCCTACGAGAATTATTCAGAAACCGAGTTCCTATCGGTTTTAGCTCCGATTCGCTTCCGGACGAACCCGAATGGACGCGAATGTAATTTCATAAATCCATAGGGACAAATATGAAAAGATATCCAAAAAACAGGCCGCCTTAATTTTCGCTCCATAACTCGTGTACTACCCCCTACGAGGATTATTCGGAAACCGAGTTCCATACGTTTCAGCTCCGATTCACTTCTGGACGACCCCGAATGGACGCGAATGCAATTTCATAAATCCATAGAGACGAATTATGAAAAGAAATCCAAAAAATGGGCCGCCCCAATTTTTGCTCCATACCTCGTGTACTAACCCCTACGAGGATTATTCAGAAACCGAGTGCAATTACTATCAGCTCCGATTCACTTCTGAATGAACCCGAATGGACGCGAATGCAATTTCATAAATCCATAGGGACAAATTGTGAAAAGAAATCCAAAAAATGGGCCTCCTCAATTTTTGCTCCATACCTCGTGTACTACCCTCTACGAGGATTATTCGGAAACCAAGTTCCATTCGTTTCAGCTCCGATTCACTTTCAGACGACCCTGAATTGACGCGAATGCAATTTTATAAATCCATAGGGACAAATTATGAAAAGGAATCCAAAAAACGGGCTGCCTAAATTTTTACTCCATACCTCGTGTACAACCCCCTACGAGGATTATTCGGAAACCGAGTTCCATTCATTTCAGTTCCGATTCACTTCCGGATGACCCCGAATGGACGCGAATGCAATTTCATAAATCCATAGGGATAAATTATGAAAAGAAATCCAAAAAAGGGCCGCCTCAATTTTTTCTCCATACCTTGTGTACTACCCCTACAAGGATTATTCGGAAATTGGGTGCCATTACTATCAGCTCCCATTCACTTCCGGATGAACCCGAATGTACGCGAATGCAATTTCATAAATCTATAGGGACAAATTATGAAAAGAAATCAAAAAAGGGGCAGCCTCAATTTTTACTCCATAGCTGGTGTACTACCCCCTACGAGGATTATTCGGAAACCGAGTTCCATTCGTTTCAGCTCCGATTCACTTCCGGACGACCTCAAATTGACGCGAATGCAATTTCATAAAAACATAGGGACAAATTATGAAAAGGAATCCAAAAAATGTGCCGCCTCAATTTTTGCTCTATACCTCGTGTACTAACCCCTACGAGGATTATTCAGAAACCGAGTTCCTTACGTTTTGCTCCGATTCACTTCCGGACGATCCCGAATGGACGCGAATGCAATTTCATAAATCCATAGGGACAAATTATGAAAAGAAATCAAAAAAATGGGAAGCCTCAATTTTTGCTCCATACCTCGTGTACTACCCCCTACGAGGATTATTCGGAAATCGAGTGCCATTACTCTCAGCTCTGATTCACTTTCGGATGAACCCGAATGCACACAAATGCAATTTCATAAATCCATAAAGACAAATTATGAAATGAAATCCAAAAAACGGTCTGCCTCAATTTTTGCTCCATACCTCGTGTACTACCCCCTACGAGGATTATTCAGAAACCGAGTTCCTATCGTTTTTAGCTCCGATTCGCTTCCGGACGATCCCGAATGGACGCGAATGTAATTTCATAAATCCATAGGGACAAATATGAAAAGATATCCAAAAAACAGGCCGCCTCAATTTTCGCTCCATAACTCGTGTACTACCCCTTACGAGGATTATTCGGAAACCGAGTTCCATACGTTTCAGCTCCGATTCACTTCCGGACGACCCCGAATGGACGCGAATGCAATTTCATAAATCCATAGGGACAAATATGAAAAGATATCCAAAAAATGGTCCGCCCCAATTTTTGCCCCATACCTCGTGTACTAACCCCTACGAGGATTATACGGAAACTGAGTGTCATTACTATATGCTCCCATTCACTTCCGGATGAACCCGAATGTACGCGAATGCAAATTTCATAAATCCATAGGGACAAATTATGAAAAGAAATCAAAAAAGGGGTAGCCTCAATTTGAACTCCATAGCTGGTGTACTACCCCCTACGAGGATTATTCGGAAACCGAGTTCCATTCGTTTCAGCTCCGATTCACTTCCGGACGACCTCGAATGGACGCGAATGCAATTTCATAAAGACATAGGGAAAAATTAAGAAAAGGAATCCAAAAAACGGGCCGCCTCAATTTTTGCTCCATACCTCGTGTAATAACCCTACGAGGATTATTCGGAAACCGAGTTCCTTACGTTTTTCTCCGATTCACTTCCGGACGATCCCGAATGGACGCGAATGCAATTTCATAAATCCATAGGGACAAATTGCGAAAAGAAATTCAAAAAATGGGCCGCCTCAATTTTTGCTCCATACCTCGTGTACTACCCTCTACGAGGATTATTCGGAAACCGAGTTCCATTCGTTTCAGCTCCGATTCACTTCTGGACGACCCTGAATGGACGTGAATGCAATTTCATATATCCATAGGGACAAATTATGAAAAGAAATCCAAAAAACGGGCCGCCTAAATTTTTGCTCCATACCTCGTGTACAGCCCCTATGAGGATTATTCGGAAACCGAGTTCCATTACTTTTTGCTCAGATTCATTTCCGGACGACTCCGAATGGATGTGAATGCAATTTCATAAATCCATAGGGACAAATTATGAAAAGAAATCAAATAAAAGGGCGGCCTCAATTTTTGTTCCATACCTCGTGTACTACCCCTTACGAGGATTATTCGGAAACCGAGTGCCATTATTATCAACTCCGATTCACTTCCGGATGAACCCCAATGGACCCGAATGCAATTTCATAAATCCATAGGGATAAATTATGAAAAGAAATACAAAAAACAAGCCGCCACAATTTTTGCTCAACACCTCGTGTACTACCTCCTACGAGGATTATTCGGAAACCGAGTTCCTATCGGTTTTAGCTCCGATTCGCTTCCGGACGATCCCGAATGGATGCGAATGTAATTTCATAAATCCATAGGGACAAATTATGAAAAGATATCCAAAAAATAGGCCGCCTCAATTTTCGCCCCATTCCTCGTGTACTACCCCCTACGAGGATTATTCGGAAACCGGAGTTCCTACCGGTTTTAGCTCCGATTCGCTTCCGGACGACCCCGAATGGAAGCGAATGCAATTTCATATATCCATAGGGACAAATTATGAAAAGATATCTAAAAAACGGGACGCCTCAATTTTTGCTCCATACCTCGTGTACTACCCCCTACGAGGATTATTCGAAAACCGAGTTCCATTACTTTTTGCTCTGATTCACTTCCAGACGACTCCGAATGGACGCGAATGCAATTTCATAAATCCATAGGGACAAATTATGAAAAGAAATCAAAAAAATGGGAAGCTTTAATTTTTGCTCCATACCTCGTGTACTACCCCTTACGAGGATTATTCGGAAACCGAGTGCCATTACTCTCAGCTCTGATTCACTTCCGGATGAACCTGAATGGACACGAATGCAATTTCATAAATCCATAGGGACAAATTATGAAATGAAATCCAAAAAACGGTCTGCCTCAATTTTTGCTCCATACCTCGTGTACTACCCCCTAGGAGAATTATTCAGAAACCGAGTTTCTATCGGTTTTAGCTCCGATTCGGTTCTGGACGAACCCGAATGGACGCGAATGTAATTTCATAAATCCATAGGGACAAATATGAAAAGATATCCAAAAAACAGGCCGCCTTAATTTTCGCTCCATAACTCGTGTACTACCCCCTACGAGGATTATTCGGAAACCGAGTTCCATACGTTTCAGCTCCGATTCACTTCCGGACGACCCCGAATGGACGCGAATGCAATTTCATAAATCCATAGAGACGAATTATGAAAAGAAATCCAAAAAATGGGCCGCCCCAATTTTTGCTCCATACCTCGTGTACTAACCCCTACGAGGATTATTCGGAAACCGAGTGCAATTACTATCAGCTCCGATTCACTTCTGGATGAACCCGAATGGACGCGAATGCAATTTCATAAATCCATAGGGACAAATTGTGAAAAGAAATCCAAAAAATGGGCCGCCTCAATTTTTGCTCCATACCTCGTGTACTACCCTCTACGAGGATTATTCGGAAACCGAGTTCTATTCGTTTCAGCTCCGATTCACTTCCAGACGACCCTGAATTGACGCGAATGCAATTTTATAAATCCATAGGGACAAATTATGAAAAGGAATCCAAAAAACGGGCTGCCTAAATTTTTACTCCATACCTCGTGTACAACCCCCTACGAGGATTATTCGGAAACCGAGTTCCATTCATTTCAGTTCCGATTCACTTCCGGATGACCCCGAATGGACGCGAATGCAATTTCATAAATCCATAGGGATAAATTATGAAAAGAAATCCAAAAAAAGGGCCGCCTCAATTTTTTCTCCATACCTTGTGTACTACCCCTACAAGGATTATTCGGAAACTGAGTGCCATTACTATCAGCTCCCATTCACTTCCGGATGAACCCGAATGTACGCGAATGCAATTTCATAAATCTATAGGGACAAATTATAAAAAGAAATCAAAAAAGGGGCAGCCTCAATTTTTACTCCATAGCTGGTGTACTACCCCCTACGAGGATTATTCGGAAACCGAGTTCCATTCGTTTCAGCTCCGATTCACTTCCGGACGACCTCAAATTGATGTGAATGCAATTTCATAAAAACATAGGGAAAAATTATGAAAAGGAATCCAAAAAATGTGCCGCCTCAATTTTTGCTCTATACCTCGTGTACTAACCCCTACGAGGATTATTCGGAAACCGAGTTCCTTACGTTTTGCTCCGATTCACTTCCGGACGATCCCGAATGGACGCGAATGCAATTTCATAAATCCATAGGGACAAATTATGAAAAGAAATCCAAAAAACGGGCCTCCTCAATTTTTGCTCCATACGTCGTGTACTACCCCCTACGAGGATTATTCGGAAACCGAGTTCCATTCGTTTCAGCTCCGATTTTCTTCTGGACGACACTGAATGGACGTGAATGCAATTTCATAAATCCATAGGGACAAATTATGAAAAGAAATCCAAAAAACGGGCCGCCTAAATTTTTGCTCCATACCTCGTGTACAACCCCCTACGAGGATTATTCGGAAACCGAGTTCCATTACTTTTTGTTCAGATTCATTTCCGGACGACTCCGAATGGACGTGAATGCAATTTCATAAATCCATAGGGACAAATTATAAAAAGAAATCAAATAAAAGGGCAGCCTCAATTTTTGCTCCATACCTCGTGTACTACCCCTACGAGGATTATTCGGAAACCGAGTGCCTTTACTATCAGCTCCGATTCACTTCCGGAAGAACCCCAACGGACGCGAATGCAATTTCATAAATCCATAGGGACAAATTATGAAAAGAAATATAAAAAACGAGCCGCCGCAATTTTTGCTCCATACCTCATGTACTACCCCCCTACGAGGATTATTTGGAAACAGAGTTCCTATCAGTTTTAGCTCCGATTCGCTTCCGGACGACCCCGAATGGAAGCGAATGCAACTTCATAGATCCATAGGGACAAATTATGAAAATATATCCAAAAAACAGGCCGCCTCAATTTCTGCTCCATACCTCGTGTACTACCCCCTTCGAGGATTATTCGGAAACCGAGTTCCATTCGTTTCACCTCTGATTCGCTTCCGGAAGACCCCGAATGGACGCAAATGCAATTTCAAAAATTCAAAGGGAAAAATTATAAAAAGATATCCAAAAAATGGGATGCCTCAATTTTGGCTCCATACCTCGTGTACTACCCCCTACGAGGATTATTCGGAAACCAAGTGCCATTATTCTCAGCTCTGATTCGCTTCCGGACGATCCCGAATGGACGCGAATGTAATTTCATAAATCCATAGGGACAAATTATGAAAAGATATCCAAAAAACAGGCTGCCTTAATTTTCGCTCCATACCTCATGTACTACCCCCTATGAGGATTATTCGGAAACCGAGTTCCATACGTTTCAGCTCCGATTCACTTCCGGACGACCCCGAATGGACGCGAATGCAATTTCATAAATCCATAGGGACGAATTATGAAAAGAAATCCAAAAAATGGGCCGCCTCAATTTTTGCTCCATACCTCGTGTACTAACCCCTACGAGGATTATTCGGAAACAGAGTTCCATTACTTTTTGCTCCGATTCACTTCCGGACGACCCCGAATGGACGCGAATGCAATTTCATAAATCCATAGGGACAAATTATGAAAAGAAATCGAAAAAACGGGCCGCCTCATTTTTTGCTCCATAACTCGTGTACTACCCCCTACGAGGATTATTCGGAAATAGAGTTCCATTACTTTCAGCTCTGATTCACTTTCGGATGACCCCCAATCGACGCGAATGCAATTTCATAAATCCATAGGGACATATTATGAAAAGAAATCCAAAAAATGGGCCGCCTCAATTTTTGCTCCATACCTCGTGTACTACCCCCTACGAGGATTATTCGGAAATCGAGTTCCATTCGTTTCAGCTCCGATTCACTTCCGGACGACCCTGAATGGACGCGAATGCAATTTTATAAATCCATAGGACAAATTATGAAAATATATCCAAAAAACAGGCCGCCTCAATTTTCGCTCCATACCATGTGTACTACCCCCTACGAGGATTATTCGAAAACCGAAGTTCCTATCGGTTCTAGCTCCGATTCGCTTCCGGACGACCCCGAATGGAAGCGAATGCAATTTCATAAATCCATAGGGACAAATTATGAAAAGATATCCAAAAAATGGGCCGCCTCAATTTTTGCTCCATATCTCGTGTATTACCCCCTACGAAGATTATTCGAAAACCGAGTTCCATTACTTTTTGCTCCGATTCACTTCCGGATGACTCCGAATGGACGCAAATGCAATTTCATAAATCCATAGGGACAAATTATGAAAAGAAATCAAAAAACGGGCAGCTTCAATTTTTGCTCCATACCTCGTGCCCTACGAGGATTATTCGGAAACCGAGTGCAATTACTATCAGCTCCGATTCACTTCCGGAAGAACCCGAATGGACGCGAATGCAATTTCATAAATCCATAGGAAAAAATTGTGAAAAGAAATCCAAAAAACGGGCCGCCTCAATTTTTGCTCCATATCTCGTGTACTACCCCCCTACGAGGATTATTCGGAAACCGAGTTCCATTCATTTCAGCTCCGATTCACTTCTAGACGACTCCGAATGGACGCGAATGTCATTTCATAAATCCATTGGGAAAAATTATGAAAAGAAATCAAAAAAATGGGCCACCTCAATTTTTGCTCCATACCTCGTGTACTACCCCCTACGAGGATTATTCGGAAATCGAGTTCCTTACGTTTTGCTCCGATTCACTTCCGGACGATCCCGAATGGACGCGAATGCAATTTCATAAATCCATAGGGACAAATTGTGAAAAGAAATTCAAAAAACGGGCCGCCTCAATTTTTGCTCCATACCTCGTGTACTACCCCCTACGAGGATTATTCAGAAACCGAGTTCCATTCGTTTCAGCTCCGATTAACTTCTGGACGACCCTGAATGGACGTGAATGCAATTTCATAAATCCATAGGGACAAATTATGAAAAGGAATCCAAAAAACGGGCTGCCTAAATTTTTACTCCATACCTCGTGTACAACCCCCTATGAGGATTATTCGGAAACCGAGTTCCATTCGTTTCAGTTCCGATTCACTTCCGGACGACCCCGAATGGACGCGAATGCAATTTCATAAATCCATAGGGACAAATTATGAAAAGAAATCCAAAAAAAGGGCCGCCTCAATTTTTTCTCCATACCTTGTGTACTACCCCTACGAGGATTATTCAGAAACTGAGTGCCATTACTATCAGCTCCCATTCACTTCCGGATGAACCCGAATGTACGCGAATGCAATTTCATAAATCTATAGGGACAAATTATGAAAAGAAATCAAAAAAGGGGCAGCCTCAATTTTTACTCCATAGCCTGTGTACTACCCCCTACGAGGATTATTCGGAAACCGAGTTCCATTCGTTTCAGCTCCGATTCACTTCCGGACGACCTCAAATGGACGCGAACGCAATTTCATAAAGACATAGGGACAAATTATGAAAAGGAATCCAAAAAACGTGCCGCCTCAATTTTTGCTCTATACCTCGTGTACTAACCCCTACGAGGATTATTCGGAAACCGAGTTCCTTACGTTTTGCTCCGATTCACTTCCGGACGATCTCGAATGGACGCGAATGCAATTTCATAAATCCATAGGGACAAATTGTGAAAAGAAATCCAAAAAACGGGCCGCCTCAATTTTTGCTCCATACCTCGTGTACTACCCCCTACGGACGAGGATTATTCAGAAACCGAGTTCCATTCGTTTCAGCTCCGATTAACTTCTGGACGACCCTGAATGGACGTGAATGCAATTTCATAAATCCATAGGGACAAATTATGAAAAGAAATCCAAAAAACGGGCCGCCTAAATTTTTGCTCCATACCTCATGTACAACCCCCTACGAGGATTATTCGGAAACCGAGTTCCATTACTTTTTGCTCAGATTCATTTCCGGACGACTCCGAATGGACGTGAATGCAATTTCATAAATCCATAGGGACAAATTATGAAAAGAAATCAAATAAAAGGGCAGCCTCAATTTTTGCTCCATACCTCGTGTACTACCCCCTACGAGGATTATTAGGAAACCGAGTGCCATTACTATCAGCTCCGATTCACTTCCGGATGAACTCCAATGGACGCGAATGCAATTTCATAAATCCATAGGGACAAATTATGAAAAGAAATATAAAAAACGAGCCGCCGCAATTTTTGCTCCATACCTCGTGTACTACCCCCTACGAGGATTATTTGGAAACAAAGCTCCTATTGGTTTTAGCTACGATTCGCTTCCGGACGATCCCGAATGGACGAGAATTCAATTTCATAAATCCATAGGGACAAATTATAAAAAGACATCCAAAAAATAGGCCGCCTCAATTTTCGCCCCATTCCTCGTGTACTACCCCCTACGAGGATTAGTCGAAAACCGGAGTTCCTACCGGTTTTAGCTCCGATTCGCTTCCGGACGACCCCGAATGGAAGCGAATGCAATTTCATAG
The DNA here is from genome assembly GCF_009905375.1 of Apium graveolens. Lineage (NCBI taxonomy): Eukaryota > Viridiplantae > Streptophyta > Magnoliopsida > Apiales > Apiaceae > Apium > Apium graveolens. The sequence goes on from NC_133653.1 coordinate 6,637,782, forward strand.
ATCCATAGGGACAAATTATGAAAAGATATCCAAAAAATGGGCCGCCTCAATTTCTGCTCCATACCTCGTGTACTACCCCCTTCGAGGCTTATTCGGAAACCGAGTTCCATTTTTTCAGCTCTGATTCGCTTCCGGAAGACCCCGAATGGACGCAAATGCAATTTCAAAAATCCAAAGGGACAAATTATAAAAAGATATCCAAAAAATGGGACGCCTCAATTTTGGCTCCATACCTCGTGTACTACCCCCTACGAGGATTATTCGGAAACCGAGTGCCATTATTCTCAGCTCTGATTCGCTTCCGGACGATCCCGAATGGACGCGAATGTAATTTCATAAATCAATAGGGACAAATTATGAAAAGATATCTAAAAAACAGGCCGCCTCAGTTTTCGCTCCATACCTCGTGTACTACCCCCTACGAGGATTATTCGGAAACCGAGTTCAATTCGGAAACCGAGTTCAATACGTTTCAGCTCCGATTCACTTCCGGACGACCCCGAATGGACGCGAATGCAATTTCATAAATCCATAGGGACGAATTATGAAAAGAAATCCAAAAAATGGGCCGCCTCAATTTTTGCTCCATACCTCGTGTACTAACCCCTATGAGGATTATTCGGAAACAGAGTTCCATTACTTTTTGCTCCGATTCACTTCCGGAAGACCCCGAATGGACGCGAATGCAATTTCATAAATCCATAGGAAAAAATTGTGAAAAGAAATCCAAAAAACGGGCCGCCTCAATTTTTGCTCCATATCTCGTGTACTACCCCCCTACGAGGATTATTCAGAAACCGAGTTCCATTCATTTCAGCTCCGATTCACTTCTAGACGACTCCGAATGGACGCGAATGTCATTTCATAAATCCATTGGGAAAAATTATGAAAAGAAATCAAAAAAATGGGCCACCTCAATTTTTGCTCCATACCTCGTGTACTACCCCCTCCGAGGATTATTCGGAAACCGAGTTCCATACGTTTCAGCTCCGATTCACTTCCGGACGACCCCGAATGGACACAAATGCAATTTCATAAATCCATAGGGACGAATTATGAAAAGAAATCCAAAAATGGGCCGCCTCAATTTTTGCTCCATACCTCGTGTACCAATCCCTACGAGGATTATTCGGAAACCGAGTTCCATTACTTTTTGCTCCGATTCACTTCCGGACGACCCCGAATAGACGCGAATGCAATTTCATAAATCCATAGGGACAAATTACGAAAAGAAATCGAAAAAACGGGTCGCCTCAATTTTTGCTCCATAACTCGTGTACTACCCCCTACGAGGATTATTCGGAAATCGAGTTCCATTACTTTCAGCTCTGATTCACTTTCGGATGACCCCCAATCGACGCGAATGCAATTTCATAAATCCATAGGGACATATTATGAAAAGAAATCAAAAAAAGGGGTCGCCTCAATTTTTGCTCCATACCTCGTCTACTACCCCCTACGAGGATTATTCGGAAATCGAGTTCCATTCGTTTCTGCTCCGATTCACTTCCGGACGACCCTGAATGGACGCGAATGCAATTTTATAAATCCATAGGGACAAATTATGAAAATATATCCAAAAAACAAGCCGCCTCAATTTTCGCTCCAAACCACGTGTACTACCCCCTACGAGGATTATTCGGAAACCGGAGTTCCTATCGGTTCTAGCTCCGATTCGCTTCCGGACGACCCCGAATGGAAGCGAATGCAATTTCATAAATCCATAGGGACAAATTATGAAAAGATATCCAAAAAACGGGCCGCCTCAATTTTTGCTCCATACCTCGTGTACTACCCCCAACGAGGATTATTCGAAAACCGAGTTCCAATAGTTTTTGCTCCGATTCACATCCGGATGACTCCGAATGGACGCGAATGCAATTTCATAAATCCATAGGGACAAATTATGAAAAGAAATCAAAAAACAGGCAGCCTCAATTTTTGCTCCATACCTCGTGTACTACCCCCTACGAGGATTATTCGAAAACCGAGTTCCATTACTTTTTGCTCCGATTCACTTCCAGACAACTCCGAATGGACGCGAATGCAATTTCATAAATCCATAGGGACAAATTATGAAAAGAAATCAATAAAATGGGAAGCCTCAATTTTTGCTCCATACCTCGTGTACAACCCCCTACGAGGATTATTCGGAAACCGAGTGCCATTACTCTCAGCTCTGATTCACTTCCGGATGAACCCGAATGGACACGAATGCAATTTCATAAATCCATAGGGACAAATTATGAAAAGGAATCCACAAAACGGGCTGCCTAAATTTTTTCTCCATACCTCGTGTACAACCCCCTATGAGGATTATTCGGAAACCGAGTTCCATTCGTTTCAGTTCCGATTCACTTCCGGACGACCCCGAATGGACGCGAATGCAATTTCATTAATCCATAGGGACAAATTATGAAAAGAAATCCAAAAAAAGGGTCGCCTCAATTTTTTCTCCATACCTTGTGTACTACCCCTACGAGGATTATTCAGAAACTGAGTGCCATTACTATCAGCTCCCATTCACTTCCGGATGAACCTGAATGTACGCGAATGCAATTTCATAAATCTATAGGGACAAATTATGAAAAGAAATCAAAAAAGGGCCAGCCTCAATTTTTACTCCATAGCTGGTGTACTACCCCCTACGAGGATTATTCGGAAACCGAGTTCCATTCGTTTCAGCTCCGATTCACTTCCGGACGACCTCAAATGGACGCGAATGCAATTTTATAAAGACATAGGGAGAAATTATGAAAAGGAATCCAAAAAACGTGCTGCCTCAATTTTTGCTCTAGACCTCGTGTACTAACCCCTACGAGGATTATTCGGAAACCGAGTTCCTTACGTTTTGCTCCGATTCACTTCCGGACGATCCCGAATGGACGCGAATGCAATTTCATAAATCCATAGGGACAAATTGTGAAAAGAAATCCAAAAAACGGGCCGCCTCAATTTTTGCTCCATACCTCGTGTACTACCCCCTACGAGGATTATTCAGAAACCGAGTTCCATTCGTTTCAGCTCCGATTCACTTCTGGACGACCCTGAATGGACGTGAATGCAATTTCATAAATCCATAGGGACAAATTATGAAAAGAAATCCAAAAAACGGGCCGCCTAAATTTTTGCTCCATACCTCGTGTACAACCCCCTACGAGGATTATTCGGAAACCGAGTTCCATTACTTTTTGCTCAGATTCATTTCCGGACAACTCCGAATGGACGTGAATGCAATTTCATAAATCCATAGGGACAAATTATGGAAAGAAATCAAATAAAAGGGCAGCCTCAATTTTTGCTCCATACCTCGTGTACTACCCCCTACGAGGATTATTCGGAAACCGAGTGCCATTACTATCAGCTCCGATTCACTTCCGGATGAACCCCAATGGACGCGAATGCAATTTCATAAATCCATAGGGACAAATTATGAAAAGAAATATAAACAATGAGCCGCCACAATTTTTGCTCCATACCTCGTGTACTACCCCCTACGAGGATTATTTGGAAACAGAGTTCCTATCGGTTTTAGCTACGATTCGCTTCCGGACGATCCCGAATGGACGCGAATTCAATTTCATAAATCCATAGGGACAAATTATAAAAAGACATCCAAAAAATAGGCCGCCTCAATTTTCGCCCCATTCCTCGTGTACTACCCCCTACGAGGATTAGTCGGAAACCGGAGTTCCTACCGGTTTTAGCTCCGATTCGCCTCCGGACGACCCCGAATGGAAGCGAATGCAATTTCATAGATCCATAGGGACAAATTATGAAAAGATATCCAAAAAACGGGCCGCCTCAATTTTTGCTCCATACCTCGTGTACTACCCCCTTCGAGGATTATTCGGAAACCGAGTTCCATTCGTTTCAGCTCTGATTCGCTTCCGGAAGACCCCGAATGGACGCAAATGCAATTTCAAAAATCCAAAGGGACAAATTATAAAAAGATATCCAAAAAATGGGACGCCTCAATTTTGGCTCCATACCTCGTGTACTACCCCCTACGAGGATTATTCGGAAACCGAGTGCCATTATTCTCAGCTCTGATTCGCTTTCAGACGATCCCGAATGGACGCGAATATAATTTCATAAATCAATAGGGACAAATTATGAAAAGATATCCAAAAAACAGGCCGCCTCAATTTTCACTCCATACCTCGTGTACTACCCCCTACGAGGATTATTCGGAAACCGAGTTCAATATATTTCAGCTCCGATTCACTTCCGGACGACCCCGAATGGACGCGAATGCAATTTCATAAATCCATAGGGATGAATTATGAAAAGAAATCCAAAAAATGGGCCGCCTCAATTTTTGCTCCATACCTCGTGTACTAACCCCTACGAGAATTATTCGGAAACAGAGTTCCATTACTTTTTGCTCCGATTCACTTCCGGAAGACCCCGAATGGACGCGAATGCAATTTCATAAATCCATAGGAAAAAATTGTGAAAAGAAATCCAAAAAACGGGCCGCCTCAATTTTTGCTCCATATCTCGTGTACTACCCCCTACGAGGATTATTCGGAAACCGAGTTCCATTCATTTCAGCTCCGATTCACTTCTAGACGACTCCGAATGGACGCGAATGTCATTTCATAAATCCATTGGGAAAAATTATGAAAGAAATCAAAAAAATGGGCCACCTCAATTTTTGCTCCATACCTCGTGTACTACCCCCTACGAGGATTATTCGGAAACCGAGTTCCATACGTTTCAGCTCCGATTCACTTCCGGACGACCCCGAATGGACGCGAATGCAATATCATAAATCCATAGGGACGAATTATGAAAAGAAATCCAAAAATGGGCCACCTAAATTTTTGCTCCATACCTCGTGTACCAATCCCTACGAGGATTATTCGGAAACCGAGTTCCATTACTTTTTGCTCCGATTCACTTCCGGACGACCCCGAATACACGCGAATGCAATTTCATAAATCCATAGGGACAAATTATGAAAAGAAATCGAAAAAATGGGCCGCCTCAATTTTTGCTCCATAACTCGTGTACTACCCCCTACGAGGATTATTCGGAAATCGAGTTCCATTACTTTCAGCTCTAATTCACTTTCGGATGACCCCCAATCGACGCGAATGCAATTTCATAAATCCATAGGGACATATTATGAAAAGAAATCCAAAAAAGGGGTCCCCTCAATTTTTGCTCCATACCTCGTCTACTACCCCCTACGAGGATTATTCGGAAATCGAGTTCCATTCGTTTCTGCTCCGATTCACTTCCGGACGATCCTGAATGGACGCGAATGCAATTTTATAAATCCATAGGGACAAATTATGAAAATATATCCAAAAAACAGGCCGCCTCAATTTTCGCTCCAAACCACGTGTACTACCCCCTACGAGGATTATTCGGAAACCGGAGTTCCTATCGGTTCTAGCTCCGATTCGCTTCTGGACGACCCCGAATGGAAGTGAATGCAATTTCATAAATCCATAGGGACAAATTATGAAAAGATATCCAAAAAACGGGCCGCCTCAATTTTTGCTCCATACCTCGTGTACTACCCCCAACGAGGATTATTCGAAAACCGAGTTCCAATAGTTTTTGCTCCGGTTCACTTCTGGATGACTCCGAATGGACGCGAATGCAATTTCATAAATCCATAGGGACAAATTATGAAAAGAAATCAAAAAAACGGGCAGCCTCAATTTTTGCTCCATACCTCGTGTACTACCCCCTACGAGGATTATTCGGAAACCGAGTGCCATTACTCTCAGCTCTGATTCACTTCCGGATGAACCCGAATGGACACGAATGCAATTTCATAAATCCATAGGGACAAATTATGAAATGAAATCCAAAAAACGGTCTGCCTCAATATTTGCTCCATACCTCGTGTACTACCCCTACGAGGATTATTCAGAAACCGAGTTCCTATCGGTTTTAGCTCCGATTCACTTCCGGACGAACCCGAATGGACGCGAATGTAATTTCATAAATCCATAGGAACAAATATGAAAAGATATCCAAAAAACAGGCAGCCTCAATTTTCACTCCATAACTCGTGTACTACCCCCTACGAGGATTATTCGGAAACCGAGTTCCATACGTTTCAGCTCCGATTCACTTCCGGACGACCCCGAATGGACGCGAATGCAATTTCATAAATCCATAGGGACGAATTATGAAAAGAAATCCAAAAAATGGGCCACCCCAATTTTTGCTCCATACCTCGTGTACTAACCCCTACGAGGATTATTCGGAAACTGAGTGCAATTACTATCAGCTCCGATTCAATTCCGGATGAACCCGAATGGACGCGAATGAATTTCATAAATCCATAGGGACAAATTGTGAAAAGAAATCCAAAAAATGGGCTGCCTCAATTTTTGCTCTATACCTCGTGTACTACCCTCTACGAGGATTATTCGGAAACCGAGTTCCATTCGTTTCAGCTCCGATTCACTTCCAGACGACCCTGAATTGACGCGAATGCAATTTTATAAATCCATAGGGACAAATTATGAAAAGGAATCCAAAAAACGGGCTGCCTAAATTTTTACTCCATACCTCGTGTACAACCCCCTATGAGGATTATTCGGAAACCGAGTTCCATTCATTTCAGTTCCGATTCACTTCCGGACGACCCTGAATGGACGCGAATGCAATTTCATAAATCCATAGGGACAAATTATGAAAAGAAATCCAAAAAAAGGGCCGCCTCAATTTTTTCTCCATACCTTGTGTACTACCCCTACGAGGATTATTCAGAAACTGAGTGCCATTACTATCAGCTCCCATTCACTTCCGGATGAACCCGAATGTACGCGAATGCAATTTCATAAATCTATAGGGACAAATTATGAAAAGAAATCAAAAAAGGGGCAGCCTCAATTTTTACTCTATAGCTGGTGTACTACCCCCTACGAGGATTATTCGGAAACCGAGTTCCATTCGTTTCAGCTCCGATTCACTTCCGGACGACCTCAAATGGACGCGAATGCAATTTCATAAAGTCATAGGGACAAATTATGAAAAGGAATCCAAAAAACGTGCCGCCTCAATTTTTGCTCTATACCTCGTGTACTAACCCCTACGAGGATTATTCGGAAACCGAGTTCCTTACGTTTTGCTCCGATTCACTTCCGGACGATCTCGAATGGACGCGAATGCAATTTCATAAATCCATAGGGACAAATTATGAAAAGAAATCCAAAAAATGGGCCGCCTCAATTTTTGCTCCATACCTCGTGTACTACCCCCTACGAGGATTATTCAGAAACCGAGTTCCATTCGTTTCAGCTCCGATTCACTTCTGGACGACCCTGAATGGACGTGAATGCAATTTCATAAATCCATAGGGACAAATTATGAAAAGAAATCCAAAAAATGGGCCGCCTAAATTTTTGCTCCATACCTCGTGTACAACCCCCTACGAGGATTATTCGGAAACCGAGTTCCATTACTTTTTGCTCAGATTCATTTCCGGACGACTCCGAATGGACGTGAATGCAATTTCATAAATCCATAGGGACAAATTATGAAAAGAAATCAAATAAAAGGGCAGCCTCAATTTTTGCTCCATACCTCGCGTACTACCCCCTACGAGGATTATTCGGAAACCGAGTGCCATTACTATCAGCTCCGATTCACTTCCGGATGAACCCCAATGGACGCGAATGCAATTTCATAAATCCATAGGGACAAATTATGAAAAGAAATATAAAAAACGAGCCGCCGCAATTTTTGCCCCATACCTCGTGTACTACCCCCTACGAGAATTATTTGGAAACAGAGTTCCTACCGGTTTTAGCTCCGATTCGCTTCCGGACAACCCCGAATGGAAGCGAATGCAATTTCATAGATCCATAGGGACAAATTATGAAAAGATATCCAAAAAACGGGCCACCTCAATTTCTGCTCCATACCTCGTGTACTACCCCCTTCGAGGATTATTCGGAAACCGAGTTCCATTCGTTTCAGCTCTGATTCGCTTCCGGAAGACCCCGAATGGACGCAAATACAATTTCAAAAATCCAAAGGGACAAATTATAAAAAGATATCCAAAAAATGGGACGCCTCAATTTTGGCTCCATACCTCGTGTACTACCCCCTACGAGGATTATTCGGAAACCGAGTGCCATTATTCTCAGCTCTGATTCGCTTCCGGACGATCCCGAATGGACGCGAATGTAATTTCATAAATCAATAGGGACAAATTATGAAAAGATATCCAAAAAACAGGCCGCCTCAATTTTCGCTCCATACCTCGTGTACTACCCCCTACGAGGATTATTCGGAAACCGAGTTCAATACGTTTCAGCTCCGATTCACTTCCGGACGACCCCGAATGGACGCGAATGCAATTTCATAAATCCATAGGGACGAATTATGAAAAGAAATCCAAAAAATGGGCCGCCTCAATTTTTGCTCCATACCTCGTGTACTAACCCCTACGAGGATTATTCGGAAACAGAGTTCCATTACTTTTTGCTCCGATTCACTTCCGGACGACCCCGAATGGACGCGAATGCAATTTCATAAATCCATAGGGACAAATTATGAAAAGAAATTGAAAAAACGGGCCGCCTCATTTTTTGCTCCATAACTCATTTACTACCCCCTACGAGGATTATTCGGAAATCGAGTTCCATTACTTTCAGCTCTGATTCACTTTCGGATGACCCCCAATCGACGCGAATGCAATTTCATAAATCCATAGGGACATATTATGAAAAGAAATCCAAAAAATGGGCCGCCTCAATTTTTGCTCCATACCTCGTGTACTACCCCCTACGAGGATTATTCGGAAATCGAGTTACATTCGTTTCAGCTCCGATTCACTTCCGGACGACCCTGAATGGACGCGAATGCAATTTTATAAATCCATAGGACAAATTATGAAAATATACCCAAAAAACAGGCCGCCTCAATTTTTGCTCCATACCTCGTGTACTACCCCCTACGAGGATTATTCGAAAACCGAGTTCCATTACTTTTTGCTCCGATTCACTTTTGGATGACTCCGAATGGATGCGAAAGCAATTTCATAAATCCATAGGGACAAATTGTGAAAAGAAATCTAAAAAACGGGCCGCCTGAATTTTTGCTCCATATCTCGTGTACTACCCCCATACGAGGATTATTCGGAAACCGAGTTCCATTCATTTCAGCTCCGATTCACTTCTAGACGACTCCGAATGGACGCGAATGTCATTTCATAAATCCATTGGGAAAAATTATGAATAGAAATCAAAAAAATGGGCCACCTCAATTTTTGCTCCATACCTCGTGTACTACCCCCTACGAGGATTATTCGGAAACCGAGTTCCATACGTTTCAGCTCCGATTCACTTCCGGATGACCCCGAATGGACGCGAATGCAATTTCATAAATCCATAGGGACGAATTATGAAAAGAAATCCAAAAATGGGTCGCCTCAATTTTTGCTCCGTACCTCGTGTACCAATCCCTACGAGTATTATTCGGAAACCGAGTTCCATTACTTTTTGCTCCGATTCACTTCCGGACGACCCCGAATAGACGCGAATGCAATTTCATAAATCCATAGGGACATATTATGAAAAGAAATCGAAAAAACGGGCCGCCTCAATTTTTGCTCCATAACTCGTGTACTACCCCCTACGAGGATTATTCGGAAATCGAGTTCCATTACTTTCAGCTCTGATTCACTTTCGGATGACCCCCAATCGACGCGAATGCAGTTTCATAAATCCATAGGGACAAATTATGAAAATATATCCAAAAAACAGGCCGCCTCAATTTTTGCTCCAAACCACGTGTACTACCCCCTACGAGGATTATTCAGAAACCGGAGTTCCTATCGGTTCTAGCTCTGATTCGCTTCCGGACGACCCCGAATGGAAGCGAATGCAATTTCATAAATCCATAGGGATAAATTATGAAAAAATATCCAAAAAATGGGCCGCCTCAATTTTTGCTCCATACCTCGTGTACTACCCCCTACGAGGATTATTCGAAAACCGAGTTCCAATACTTTTTGCTCCGATTCACTTCCGGATGACTCCGAATGGACGCGAATGCAATTTCATAAACCCATAGGGACAAATTATGAAAAGAAATCAAAAAAACGGGTAGCCTCAATTTTTGCTCCATACCTCGTGCCCTACGAGGATTATTCGGAAACCGAGTGCAATTACTATCAGCTCCGATTCACTTCCAGATGAACCCGAATGGACGCGAATGCAATTTCATAAATCCATAGGGACAAATTGTGAAAATTAATCCATAAAACGGGCCGCCTTAATTTTTTCTCCATACCTCGTGTACTAACCCCCTACGAGGATTATTCGGAAACCGAGTTCCATTCATTTCAGCTCCGATTCACTTCCGGATGAACCCGAATGGACGCGAATGTCATTTCATAAATCCATTGGGAAAAATTATGAAAAGAAATCAAAAAAATGGGCCACCTCAATTTTTGCTCCATACCTCGTGTACTACCCCCTACGAGGATTATTCGGAAACCGAGTTCCATACGTTTCAGCTCCGATTCACTTCCGGATGACCCCGAATGGACGCGAATGCAATTTCATAAATCCATAGGGACGAATTATGAAAAGAAATCCAAAAAATGGGCCGCCTCAATTTTTGCTCTATACCTCGTGTACTAACCCATACGAGGATTATTCGGAAACCGAGTTCCATTACTTTTTGCTCCGATTCACTTCCGGACGACCCCGAATGGACGCGAATGCAATTTCATAAATTCATAGGGACAAATTATGAAAAGAAATCGAAAAAATGGGCCGCCTCAATTTTTGCTCCATAACTCGTGTACTACCCCCTACGAGGATTATTCGGAAATCGAGTTCCATTACTTTCAGCTCCGATTCACTTTCGGATGACCCCAAATGGACGTGAATGAAATTTCATAAATACATAGGGACATGTTATGAAAAGATATCCAAAAAATGGGCCGCCTCAATTTTTGCTCCATACCTCGTGTACTACCCCCTACGAGGAATATTCGGAAATCGAGTTCCATTCGTTTCAGCTCCGATTCACTTCCGGACGACCCTGAATGGACGCAAATGCAATTTTATAAATCCATAGGGACAAATTATGAAAAAGAATCCAAAAAATGGGCTGCCTCAATTTTTACTCCATACCTCGTGTACAACACCCTACGAGGATTATTCGGAAACCGAGTTCCATTCGTTTCAGCTCCGATTCACTTCCGGACAACCCCGAATGGACGCGAATGCAATTTCATAAATCCATAGGGAAAAATTATGAAAAGACATCCAAGAAACGGGCCGCCTCAATTTTTTCTCCATACCTCGTGTACTACCCCCTACGAGGATTATTCGGAAACTGAGTTCCATTACTATCAGCTCCCATTCACTTCCGGATGAACCCGAATGTACGCGAATGCAATTTCATAAATCCATAGGGACAAATTATGAAAAGAAATCAAAAAAGGGGCAGCCTCAATTTTTACTCCATAGCTGGTATACTACCCCCTACGAGGATTATTCGGAAACCGAGTTCCATTCGTTTCAGCTCCGATTCACTTCCGAACGACCTCGAATGGACGCGAATGCAATTTCATAAATCCATAGGGACGAATTATGAAAAGAAATCAAAAAAACGGGCAGCCTCAATTTTTGCTCCATACCTCGTGCCCTACGAGGATTATTCGGAAACCGAGTGCAATTACTATCAGCTCCGATTCACTTCCGGAAGAACCCGAATGGACGCGAATGCAATTTCATAAATCCATAGGGACAAATTGTGCAAAGAAATCAAAAAAACGGGCCGCCTCAATTTTTGCTCCATATCTCGTGTACTACCCCCTACGAGGATTATTCGGAAACCGAGTTCCATTCATTTCAGCTCCGATTCACTTCTAGACGACTCCGAATGGACATGAATGTCATTTCATAAATCCATTGGGAAAAATTATGAAAAGAAATCAAAAAAATGGGCCACCTCAATTTTTGCTCCATACCTCGTGTACTACCCCTTACGAGGATTATTCGGAAACCGAGTTCCATACGTTTCAGCTCCGATTCACTTCCGGACGACCCCGAATGGGCGCGAATGCAATTTCATAAATCCATAGGGACGAATTATGAAAAGAAATCCAAAAACGGGCCACCTAAATTTTTGCTCCATAACTCGTGTACTACCCCCTAGGAGGATTATTCGGAAATCGAGTTCCATTACTTTCAGCTCTGATTCACTTTCGGATGACCCCAAATCGACGCGAATGCAATTTCATAAATCCATATGGACATATTATGAAAAGAAATCCAAAAAATGGGCCGCCTCAATTTTTGCTCCATACCTCGTATACTACACCCTACGAGGATTATTCGGAAATCGAGTTCCATTCGTTTCTGGTCCGATTCACTTCCGGACGACCCTGAATGGACGCGAATGCAATTTTATAAATCCATAGGGACAAATTATGAAAATATATCCAAAAAATAGGCCGCCTCAATTTTCGCTCCATACCACGTGTACTACCCCCTACGAGGATTATTCGGAAACCGGAGTTCCTATCGGTTCTAGCTCCGATTCGCTTCCGGACGACCCCGAATGGAAGCGAATGCAATTTCATAAATCCACAGGGACAAATTATGAAAAGATATCCAAAAAACGGGCCGCCTCAATTTTTGCTCCATACCTCGTGTAATACCCCCTACGAGGATTATTCGAAAACCGAGTTCCAATACTTTTTGCTCTGATTCACTTCCGGATGAATCCGAATGGACGCGAATGCAATTTCATAAATCCATAGGGACAAATTATGAAAAGAAATCAAAAAACGGGCAGCCTTAATTTTTGCTCCATACCTCGTGCCCTACGAGGATTATTCGGAAACCGAGTGCAATTACTATCAGCTCCGATTCACTTCCGGATGAACCCGAATGGACGCGAATGCAATTTCATAAATCCATAGGGACAAATTGTGAAAAGTAATCCAAAAAATGGGCCGCCTTAATTTTTGCTCCATACCTCGTGTACTACCCCCCTACGAGGATTATTCGAAAACCGAGTTCCATTCATTTCAGCTCCGATTCACTTCTGGACGACTCCGAATGGACGCGAATGTCATTTCATAAATCCATTGGGAAAAATTATGAAAAGAAATCAAAAAAATGGGCCACCTCAATTTTTGCTCCATACCTCGTGTACTACCCCCTACGAGGATTATTCGGAAACCGAGTTCCATACGTTTCAGCTCCGATTCACTTCCGGATGACCCCGAATGGACGCGAATGCAATTTCATAAATCCATAGGGACGAATTATGAAAAGAAATCCAAAAAATGGACCGCCTCAATTTTTGCTCTATACCTCGTGTACTAACCCATACGAGGATTATTCGGAAACCGAGTTCCATTACTTTTTGCTCCGATTCACTTCCGGACGACCCCGAATGGACGCGAATGCAATTTCATAAATTCATAGGGACAAATTATGAAAAGAAATCGAAAAAACGGGCCGTCTCAATTTTTGCTCCATAACTCGTGTACTACCCCCTACGAGGAATATTCGGAAATCGAGTTCCATTCGTTTCAGCTCCGATTCACTTCCGGACGACCCTGAATGGACGCAAATGCAATTTTATAAATCCATAGGGACAAATTATGAAAAAGAATCCAAAAAATGGGCTGCCTCAATTTTTACTCCATACCTCGTGTACAACACCCTACGAGGATTATTCGGAAACCGAGTTCCATTCGTTTCAGCTCCGATTCACTTCCGGACAACCCCGAATGGACGCGAATGCAATTTCATAAATCCATAGGGAAAAATTATGAAAAGACATCCAAAAAACGGGCCGCCTCAATTTTTTCTCCATACCTCGTGTACTACCCCCTACGAGGATTATTCGGAAACTGAGTGCCATTACTATCAGCTCCCATTCACTTCCGGATGAACCCGAATGTACGCGAATGCAATTTCATAAATCCATAGGGACAAATTATGAAAAGAAATCAAAAAAGGGGCAGCCTCAATTTTTACTCCATAGCTGGTATACTACCCCCTACGAGGATTATTCGGAAACCGAGTTCCATTCGTTTCAGCTCCGATTCACTTCCGGACGACCTCGAACGGACGCGAATGCAATTTCATAAATCCATAGGGACGAATTATGAAAAGAAATCAAAAAAACGGGCAGCCTCAATTTTTGCTCCATACCTCGTGCCCTACGAGGATTATTCGGAAACCGAATGCAATTACTATCAGCTCCGATTCACTTCCGGAAGAACCCTTATGGACGCGAATGCAATTTCATAAATCCATAGGGACAAATTGTGCAAAGAAATCCAAAAAACGGGTCGCCTCAATTTTTGCTCCATATCTCGTGTACTACCCCCTACGAGGATTATTCGGAAACCGAGTTCCATTCATTTCAGCTCCGATTCACTTCTAGACGACTCCGAATGGACGCGAATGTCATTTCATAAATCCATTGGGAAAAATTATGAAAAGAAATCAAAAAAATGGGCCACCTCAGTTTTTGCTCCATACCTCGTGTACTACCCCTTACGAGGATTATTCGAAAACCGAGTTCCATACGTTTCAGCTCCGATTCACTTCCGGACGACCCCAAATGGGCGCGAATGCAATTTCATAAATCCATAGGGACGAATTATGAAAAGAAATCCAAAAACGGGCCGCCTAAATTTTTGCTCCATAACTCGTGTACTACCCCCTAGGAGGATTATTCGGAAATCGAGTTCCATTACTTTCAGCTCTGATTCACTTTCGGATGACCCCCAATCGATGCGAATGCAATTTCATAAATCCAAAGGGACATATTATGTAAAGAAATCCAAAAAATGGGCCGCCTCTATTTTTGCTCCATACCTCGTGTACTACACCCTACGAGAATTATTCGGAAATCGAGTTCCATTCGTTTCTGCTCCGATTCACTTCCGGACGACCCTGAATGGACGCGAATGCAATTTTATAAATCCATAGGGACAAATTATGAAAATATATCCAAAAAATAGGCCGCCTCAATTTTTGCTCCATACCACGTGTACTACCCCCAACGAGGATTATTCGGAAACCGGAGTTCCTATCGGTTCTAGCTCCGATTCGCTTCCGGACGACCCCGAATGGAAGCGAATGCAATTTCATAAATCCATAGGGACAAATTATGAAAAGATATCCAAAAAACGGGCCGCCTCAATTTTTGCTCCATACCTCGTGTAATACCCCCTACGAGGATTATTCGAAAACCGAGTTCCAATACTTTTTGCTCCGATTCACTTCCGGATGACTCCGAATGGACGCGAATGCAATTTCATAAATCCATAGGGACAAATTATGAAAAGAAATCAAAAAACGGGCAGCCTCAATTTTTGCTCCATACCTCGTGCCCTACGAGGATTATTCGGAAACCGAGTGCAATTACTATCAGCTCCGATTCACTTCCGGATGAACCCGAATGGACGCGAATGCAATTTCAAAAATCCATAGGGACAAATTGTGAAAAGTAATCCAAAAAATGGGCCGCCTTAATTTTTGCTCCATACCTCGTGTACTACCCCCCTACGAGGATTATTCGAAAACCGAGTTCCATTCATTTCAGCTTTGATTCACTTCTGGACGACTCCGAATGGACGCGAATGTCATTTCATAAATGCATTGGGAAAAATTATGAAAAGAAATCAAAAAAATGGGCCACCTCAATTTTTGCTCCATACCTCGTGTACTACCCCCTACGAGGATTATTCGGAAACCGAGTTCCATACGTTTCAGCTCCGATTCACTTCCGGATGACCCCGAATGGATGCGAATGCAATTTCATAAATCCATAGGGACGAATTATGAAAAGAAATCCAAAAAATGGGCCGCCTCAATTTTTGCTCTATACCTCGTGTACTAACCCCTACGAGGATTATTCGGAAACCGAGTTCCATTACTTTTTGCTCCCATTCACTTCCGGACGACCCCGAATGGACGCGAATGCAATTTCATAAATTCATAGGGAAAAATTATGAAAAGAAATCAAAAAAACGGGCCGCCTCAATTTTTGCTCCATAACTCGTGTACTACCCCCTACGAGGATTATTCGGAAATCGAGTTCCATTCGTTTCTGCTCCGATTCACTTCCGGACGACCCTGAATGGACGCGAATGCAATTTTATAAATCCATAGGGACAAATTATGAAAATATATCCAAAAAATAGGCCGCCTCAATTTTCGCTCCATACCACGTGTACTACCCCCTACGAGGATTATTCGGAAACCGGAGTTCCTATCGGTTCTAGCTCCGATTCGCTTCCGGATGACCCTGAATGGAAGCGAATGCAATTTCATAAATCCATAGGGACAAATTATGAAAAGATATCCAAAAAACGGGCCGCCTCAATTTTTGCTCCATACCTCGTGTAATACCCCCTACGAGGATTATTCGAAAACCGAGTTCCAATACTTTTTGCTCCGATTCACTTCCGGATGACTCCGAATGGACGCGAATGCAATTTCATAAATCCATAGGGACAAATTATGAAAAGAAATCAAAAAACGGGCAGCCTCAATTTTTGCTCCATACCTCGTGCCCTACGAGGATTATTCGGAAACCGAGTGCAATTACTATCAGCTCCGATTCACTTCCGGATGAACCCGAATGGACGCGAATGCAATTTCATAAATCCATAGGGACAAATTGTGAAAAGTAATCCAAAAAATGGGCCGCCTTAATTTTTGCTCCATACCTCGTGTACTACCCCCTACGAGGATTATTCGAAAACCGAGTTCCATTCATTTCAGCTCCGATTCACTTCTGGACGACTCCGAATGGACGCGAATGTCATTTCATAAATCCATTGGGAAAAATTATGAAAAGAAATCAAAAAAATGGGCCACCTCAATTTTTGCTCCATACCTCGTGTACTACCCCCTACGAGGATTATTCGGAAACCGAGTTCCACACGTTTCAGCTCCGATTCACTTCTGGATGACCTCGAATGGATGTGAATGCAATTTCATAAATCCATAGGGACGAATTATGAAAAGAAATCCAAAAAATGGGCCGCCTCAATTTTTGCTCTATACCTCGTGTACTAACCCCTACGAGGATTATTCGGAAACCGAGTTCCATTAGTTTTTGCTCCCATTCACTTCTGGACGACCCCGAATGGACGCGAATGCAATTTCATAAATTCATAGGGAAAAATTATGAAAAGAAATCGAAAAAACGGGCCGCCTCAATTTTTGCTCCATAACTCGTGTACTACCCCCTACGAGGATTATTCGGAAATCGAGTTCCATTCGTTTCTGCTCCGATTCACTTCCGGACGACCCTGAATGGACGCGAATGCAATTTTATAAATCCATAGGGACAAATTATGAAAATATATCCAAAAAATAGGCCGCCTCAATTTTCGCTCCATACCACGTGTACTACCCCCTACGAGGATTATTCGGAAACCGGAGTTCCTATCGGTTCTAGCTCCGATTCGCTTCCGGACGACCCCGAATGGAAGCGAATGCAATTTCATAAATCCATAGGGACAAATTATGAAAAGATATCCAAAAAACGGGCCGCCTCAATTTTTGCTCCATACCTCGTGTAATACCCCCTACGAGGATTATTCGAAAACCGAGTTCCAATACTTTTTGCTCCGATTCACTTCCGGATGACTCCGAATGGACGCGAATGCAATTTCATAAATCCATAGGGACAAATTATGAAAAGAAATCAAAAAACGGGCAGCCTCAATTTTTGCTCCATACCTCGTGCCCTACGAGGATTATTCGGAAACCGAGTGCAATTACTATCAGCACCGATTCACTTCCGGATGAACCCGAATGGACGCGTATGCAATTTTATAAATCCATAGGGACAAATTGTGAAAAGTAATCCAAAAAATGGGCCGCCTTAATTTTTGCTCCATACCTCGTGTACTACCCCCTACGAGGATTATTCGAAAACCGAGTTCCATTCATTTCAGCTCCGATTCACTTCTGGACGACTCCGAATGGACGCGAATGTCATTTCATAAATCCATTGGGAAAAATTATGAAAAGAAATCAAAAAAATGGGCCACCTCAATTTTTGCTCCATACCTCGTGTACTACCCCCTACGAGGATTATTCGGAAACCGAGTTCCATACGTTTCAGCTCCGATTCACTTCCGGATGACCCCGAATGGACGCGAATGCAATTTCATAAATCCATAGGGACGAATTATGAAAAGAAATCCAAAAAATGGGCCGCCTCAATTTTTGCTCTATACCTCGTGTACTAACCCCTACGAGAATTATTCGGAAACCGAGTTCCATTACTTTTTGCTCTCATTCACTTCCGGACGACCCCGAATGGACGTGAATGCAATTTCATAAATTCTTAGGGAAAAATTATGAAAAGAAATCGAAAAAATGGGCCGCCTCAATTTTTGCTCCATACCTCGTGTACTACACCCTACGAGGATTATTCGGAAATCAAGTTCCATTCGTTTCTGCTCCGATTCACTTCCGGACGACCCTGAATGGACGCGAATGCAATTTTATAAATCCATAGGGACAAATTATGTAAATATATCCAAAAAATAGGCCGCCTCAATTTTTGCTCCATACCACGTGTACTACCCCCTACGAGGATTATTCGAAAACCGGAGTTCCTATCGGTTCTAGCTCTGATTCGCTTCCGGACGACCCCGAATGGAAGCGAATGCAATTTCATAAATCCATAGGGACAAATTATGAAAAGATATCCAAAAAACGGGCCGCCTCAATTTTTGCTCCATACCTCGTGTAATACCCCCTACGAGGATTATTCGAAAACCGAGTTCCAATACTTTTTGCTCCGATTCACTTCCGGATGACTCCGAATGGACGCGAATGCAATTTCATAAATCCATAGGGACAAATTATGAAAAGAAATCAAAAAACGGGCAGCCTCAATTTTTGCTCCATACCTCGTGCCCTACGAGGATTATTCGGAAACCGAGTGCAATTACTATCAGCTCCGATTCACTTCCGGATGAACCAGAATGGACGCGAATGCAATTTCATAAATCCATAGGGACAAATTGTGAAAAGTAATCCAAAAAATGGGCCGCCTTAATTTTTGCTCCATACCTCGTGTACTACCCCCCTACGAGGATTATTCGAAAACCGAGTTCCATTCATTTCAGCTCCGATTCACTTCTGGACGACTCCGAATGGACGCGAATGTCATTTCATAAATCCATTGGGAAAAATTATGAAAAGAAATCAAAAAAATGGGCCACCTCAATTTTTGCTCCATTCCTCGTGTACTACCCCCTACGAGGATTATTCGGAAACCGAGTTCCATACGTTTCAGCTCCGATTCACTTCCGGATGACCCCGAATGGATGCGAATGCAATTTCATAAATCCATAGGGACGAATTATGAAAAGAAATCCAAAAAATGGGCCGCCTCAATTTTTGCTCTATACCTCGTGTACTAACCCCTACGAGGATTATTCGGAAACCGAGTTCCATTACTTTTTGCTCCCATTCACTTCCGGACGACCCCGAATGGACGCGAATGCAATTTCATAAATTCATAGGGAAAAATTATGAAAAGAAATCAAAAAAACGGGCCGCCTCAATTTTTGCTCCATAACTCGTGTACTACCCCCTACGAGGATTATTCGGAAATCGAGTTCCATTCGTTTCTGCTCCGATTCACTTCCGGACGACCCTGAATGGACGCGAATGCAATTTTATAAATCCATAGGGACAAATTATGAAAATATATCCAAAAAATAGGCCGCCTCAATTTTCGCTCCATACCACGTGTACTACCCCCTACGAGGATTATTCGGAAACCGGAGTTCCTATCGGTTCTAGCTCCGATTCGCTTCCGGACGACCCCGAATGGAAGCGAATGCAATTTCATAAATCCATAGGGACAAATTATGAAAAGATATCCAAAAAACGGGCCGCCTCAATTTTTGCTCCATACCTCGTGTAATACCCCCTACGAGGATTATTCGAAAACCGAGTTCCAATACTTTTTGCTCCGATTCACTTCCGGATGACTCCGAATGGACGCGAATGCAATTTCATAAATCCATAGGGACAAATTATGAAAAGAAATCAAAAAACGGGCAGCCTCAATTTTTGCTCCATACCTCGTGCCCTACGAGGATTATTCGGAAACCGAGTGCAATTACTATCAGCTCCGATTCACTTCCGGATGAACCCGAATGGACGCGAATGCAATTTCATAAATCCATAGGGACAAATTGTGAAAAGTAATCCAAAAAATGGGCCGCCTTAATTTTTGCTCCATACCTCGTGTACTACCCCCCTACGAGGATTATTCGAAAACCGAGTTCCATTCATTTCAGCTCCGATTCACTTCTGGACGACTCAGAATGGACGCGAATGTCATTTCATAAATCCATTGGGAAAAATTATGAAAAGAAATCAAAAAAATGGGCCACCTCAATTTTTGCTCCATTCCTCGTGTACTACCCCCTACGAGGATTATTCGGAAACCGAGTTCCATACGTTTCAGCTCCGATTCACTTCCGGATGACCCCGAATGGATGCGAATGCAATTTCATAAATCCATAGGGACGAATTATGAAAAGAAATCCAAAAAATGGGCCGCCTCAATTTTTGTTCTATACCTCGTGTACTAACCCCTACGAGGATTATTCGGAAACCGAGTTCCATTACTTTTTGCTCCCATTCACTTCCGGACGACCCCGAATGGACGCGAATGCAATTTCATAAATTCATAGGGAAAAATTATGAAAAGAAATCAAAAAAATGGGCCGCCTCAATTTTTGCTCCATAACTCGTGTACTACCCCCTACGAGGATTATTCGGAAATCGAGTTCCATTCGTTTCTGCTCCGATTCACTTCCGGACGACCCTGAATGGACGCGAATGCAATTTTATAAATCCATAGGGACAAATTATGAAAATATATCCAAAAAATAGGCCGCCTCAATTTTCGCTCTATACCACGTGTACTACCCCCTACGAGGATTATTCGGAAACCGGAGTTCCTATCGGTTCTAGCTCCGATTCGCTTCCGGACGACCCCGAATGGAAGCGAATGCAATTTCATAAATCCATAGGGACAAATTATGAAAAGATATCCAAAAAATGGGCCGCCTCAATTTTTGCTCCATACCTCGTGTAATACCCCCTACGAGGATTATTCGAAAACCGAGTTCCAATACTTTTTGCTCCGATTCACTTCCGGATGACTCCGAATGGACGCGAATGCAATTTCATAAATCCATAGGGACAAATTATGAAAAGAAATCAAAAAACGGGCAGCCTCAATTTTTACTCCATACCTCGTGCCCTACGAGGATTATTCGGAAACCGAGTGCAATTACTATCAGCTCCGATTCACTTCCGGATGAACCCGAATGGACGCGAATGCAATTTCATAAATCCATAGGGACAAATTGTGAAAAGTAATCCAAAAAATGGGCCGCCTTAATTTTTGCTCCATACCTCGTGTACTACCCCCCTACGAGGATTATTCGAAAACCGAGTTCCATTCATTTCAGCTCCGATTCACTTCTGGACGACTCCGAATGGACGCGAATGTCATTTCATAAATCCATTGGGAAAAATTATGAAAAGAAATCAAAAAAATGGGCCACCTCAATTTTTGCTCCATACCTCGTGTACTACCCCCTACGAGGATTATTCGGAAACCGAGTTCCATACGTTTCAGCTCCGATTCACTTCCGGATGACCTCGAATGGATGCGAATGCAATTTCATAAATCCATAGGGACGAATTATGAAAAGAAATCCAAAAAATGGGCCGCCTCAATTTTTGCTCTATACCTCGTGTACTAACCCCTACGAGGATTATTCGGAAACCGAGTTCCATTAGTTTTTGCTCCCATTCACTTCCGGACGACCCCGAATGGACGCGAATGCAATTTCATAAATTCATAGGGAAAAATTATGAAAAGAAATCGAAAAAAACGGGCCGCCTCAATTTTTGCTCCATAACTCGTGTACTACCCCCTACGAGGATTATTCGGAAATCGAGTTCCATTCGTTTCTGCTCCGATTCACTTCCGGACGACCCTGAATGGACGCGAATGCAATTTTATAAATCCATAGGGACAAATTATGAAAATATATCCAAAAAATAGGCCGCCTCAATTTTCGCTCCATACCACGTGTACTACCCCCTACGAGGATTATTCGGAAACCGGGGTTCCTATCGGTTCTAGCTCCGATTCGCTTCCGGACGACCCCGAATGGAAGCGAATGCAATTTCATAAATCCATAGGGACAAATTATGAAAAGATATCCAAAAAACGGGCCGCCTCAATTTTTGCTCCATACCTCGTGTAATACCCCCTACGAGGATTATTCGAAAACCGAGTTCCAATACTTTTTGCTCCGATTCACTTCCGGATGACTCCGAATGGACGCGAATGCAATTTCATAAATCCATAGGGACAAATTATGAAAAGAAATCAAAAAACGGGCAGCCTCAATTTTTGCTCCATACCTCGTGCCCTACGAGGATTATTCGGAAACCGAGTGCAATTACTATCAGCACCGATTCACTTCCGGATGAACCCGAATGGACGCGAATGCAATTTCATAAATCCATAGGGACAAATTGTGAAAAGTAATCTAAAAAATGGGCCGCCTTAATTTTTGCTCCATACCTCGTGTACTACCCCCCTACGAGGATTATTCGAAAACTGAGTTCCATTCATTTCAGCTCCGATTCACTTCTGGACGACTCCGAATGGACGCGAATGTCATTTCATAAATCCATTGGGAAAAATTATGAAAAGAAATCAAAAAAATGGGCCACCTCAATTTTTGCTCCATACCTCGTGTACTACCCCCTACGAGGATTATTCGGAAACCGAGTTCCATTCGTTTCAGCTCCGATTCACTTCCGGATGACCCCGAATGGACGCGAATGCAATTTCATAAATCCATAGGGACGAATTATGAAAAGAAATCCAAAAAATGGGCCGCCTCAATTTTTGCTCTATACCTCGTGTCCTAACCCCTACGAGGATTATTCGGAAACCGAGTTCCATTACTTTTTGCTCTCATTCACTTCCGGACGACCCCGAATGGACGTGAATGCAATTTCATAAATTCTTAGGGAAAAATTATGAAAAGAAATCGAAAAAATGGGCCGCCTCAATTTTTGCTCCATAACTCGTGTACTACCCCTTACGAGGATTATTCGGAAATCGAGTTCCATTACTTTCAGCTCCGATTCACTTTCGGATGACCCCAAATGGACGCGAATGAAATTTCATAAATCCATAGGGACACATTATGAAAAGAAATCCAAAAAATGGGCCGCCTCAATTTTTGCTCCATACCTCGTGTACTACCCCCTACGAGGATTATTCGGAAATCGAGTTCCATTCGTTTCAGCTCCGATTCACTTCCGGACGACCCTGAATGGACGCGAATGCAATTTTATAAATCCATAAGGACAAATTATGAAAAAGTATCCAAAAAACGGGTTGCCTTAATTTTTACTCCATACCTCGTGTACAACACCCTACGAGGATTATTCGGAAACCGAGTTCCATTCGTTTCAGCTCCGATTCACTTCCGGACGACCCCGAATGGACGCGAATGCAATTTCATAAATCCATAGGGGCAAATTATGAAAAGAAACCACAAACGGGCCGCCTCAATTTTTTCTCCATACCTCGTGTACTACCCCCTACGAGGATTATTCGGAAACTGAGTGCCATTACTATCAGCTCCCATTCACTTCCGGATGAACCCGAATGTACGCGAATGCAATTTCATAAATCCATAGGGACAAATTATGAAAAGAAATCAAAAAACGGGCAGCCTCAATTTTTGCTCCATACCTCGTGCCCTACGAGGATTATTCGGAAACCGAGTGCAATTACTATCAGCTCCGATTCACTTCCGGATGAACCAGAATGGACGCGAATGCAATTTCATAAATCCATAGGGACAAATTGTGAAAAGTAATCCAAAAAATGGGCCGCCTTAATTTTTGCTCCATACCTCGTGTACTACCCCCCTACGAGGATTATTCGAAAACCGAGTTCCATTCATTTCAGCTCCGATTCACTTCTGGACGACTCCGAATGGACGCGAATGTCATTTCATAAATCCATTGGGAAAAATTATGAAAAGAAATCAAAAAAATGGGCCACCTCAATTTTTGCTCCATTCCTCGTGTACTACCCCCTACGAGGATTATTCGGAAACCGAGTTCCATACGTTTCAGCTCCGATTCACTTCCGGATGACCCCGAATGGATGCGAATGCAATTTCATAAATCCATAGGGACGAATTATGAAAAGAAATCCAAAAAATGGGCCGCCTCAATTTTTGCTCTATACCTCGTGTACTAACCCCTACGAGGATTATTCGGAAACCGAGTTCCATTACTTTTTGCTCCCATTCACTTCCGGACGACCCCGAATGGACGCGAATGCAATTTCATAAATTCATAGGGAAAAATTATGAAAAGAAATCAAAAAAACGGGCCGCCTCAATTTTTGCTCCATAACTCGTGTACTACCCCCTACGAGGATTATTCGGAAATCGAGTTCCATTCGTTTCTGCTCCGATTCACTTCCGGACGACCCTGAATGGACGCGAATGCAATTTTATAAATCCATAGGGACAAATTATGAAAATATATCCAAAAAATAGGCCGCCTCAATTTTCGCTCCATACCACGTGTACTACCCCCTACGAGGATTATTCGGAAACCGGAGTTCCTATCGGTTCTAGCTCCGATTCGCTTCCGGACGACCCCGAATGGAAGCGAATGCAATTTCATAAATCCATAGGGACAAATTATGAAAAGATATCCAAAAAACGGGCCGCCTCAATTTTTGCTCCATACCTCGTGTAATACCCCCTACGAGGATTATTCGAAAACCGAGTTCCAATACTTTTTGCTCCGATTCACTTCCGGATGACTCCGAATGGACGCGAATGCAATTTCATAAATCCATAGGGACAAATTATGAAAAGAAATCAAAAAACGGGCAGCCTCAATTTTTGCTCCATACCTCGTGCCCTACGAGGATTATTCGGAAACCGAGTGCAATTACTATCAGCTCCGATTCACTTCCGGATGAACCCGAATGGACGCGAATGCAATTTCATAAATCCATAGGGACAAATTGTGAAAAGTAATCCAAAAAATGGGCCGCCTTAATTTTTGCTCCATACCTCGTGTACTACCCCCCTACGAGGATTATTCGAAAACCGAGTTCCATTCATTTCAGCTCCGATTCACTTCTGGACGACTCAGAATGGACGCGAATGTCATTTCATAAATCCATTGGGAAAAATTATGAAAAGAAATCAAAAAAATGGGCCACCTCAATTTTTGCTCCATTCCTCGTGTACTACCCCCTACGAGGATTATTCGGAAACCGAGTTCCATACGTTTCAGCTCCGATTCACTTCCGGATGACCCCGAATGGATGCGAATGCAATTTCATAAATCCATAGGGACGAATTATGAAAAGAAATCCAAAAAATGGGCCGCCTCAATTTTTGTTCTATACCTCGTGTACTAACCCCTGCGAGGATTATTCGGAAACCGAGTTCCATTACTTTTTGCTCCCATTCACTTCCGGACGACCCCGAATGGACGCGAATGCAATTTCATAAATTCATAGGGAAAAATTATGAAAAGAAATCAAAAAAATGGGCCGCCTCAATTTTTGCTCCATAACTCGTGTACTACCCCCTACGAGGATTATTCGGAAATCGAGTTCCATTCGTTTCTGCTCCGATTCACTTCCGGACGACCCTGAATGGACGCGAATGCAATTTTATAAATCCATAGGGACAAATTATGAAAATATATCCAAAAAATAGGCCGCCTAAATTTTCGCTCTATACCACGTGTACTACCCCCTACGAGGATTATTCGGAAACCGGAGTTCCTATCGGTTCTAGCTCCGATTCGCTTCCGGACGACCCCGAATGGAAGCGAATGCAATTTCATAAATCCATAGGGACAAATTATGAAAAGATATCCAAAAAATGGGCCGCCTCAATTTTTGCTCCATACCTCGTGTAATACCCCCTACGAGGATTATTCGAAAACCGAGTTCCAATACTTTTTGCTCCGATTCACTTCCGGATGACTCCGAATGGACGCGAATGCAATTTCATAAATCCATAGGGACAAATTATGAAAAGAAATCAAAAAACGGGCAGCCTCAATTTTTACTCCATACCTCGTGCCCTACGAGGATTATTCGGAAACCGAGTGCAATTACTATCAGCTCCGATTCACTTCCGGATGAACCCGAATGGACGCGAATGCAATTTCATAAATCCATAGGGACAAATTGTGAAAAATAATCCAAAAAATGGGCCGCCTTAATTTTTGCTCCATACCTCGTGTACTACCCCCCTACGAGGATTATTCGAAAACCGAGTTCCATTCATTTCAGCTCCGATTCACTTCTGGACGACTCCGAATGGACGCGAATGTCATTTCATAAATCCATTGGGAAAAATTATGAAAAGAAATCAAAAAAATGGGCCACCTCAATTTTTGCTCCATACCTCGTGTACTACCCCCTACGAGGATTATTCGGAAACCGAGTTCCATACGTTTCAGCTCCGATTCACTTCCGGATGACCTCGAATGAATGCGAATGCAATTTCATAAATCCATAGGGACGAATTATGAAAAGAAATCCAAAAAATGGGCCGCCTCAATTTTTGCTCTATACCTCGTGTACTAACCCCTACGAGGATTATTCGGAAACCGAGTTCCATTAGTTTTTGCTCCCATTCACTTCCGGACGACCCCGAATGGACGCGAATGCAATTTCATAAATTCATAGGGAAAAATTATGAAAAGAAATCGAAAAAACGGGCCGCCTCAATTTTTGCTCCATAACTCGTGTACTACCCCCTACGAGGATTATTCGGAAATCGAGTTCCATTCGTTTCTGCTCCGATTCACTTCCGGACGACCCTGAATGGACGCGAATGCAATTTTATAAATCCATAGGGACAAATTATGAAAATATATCCAAAAAATAGGCCGCCTCAATTTTCGCTCCATACCACGTGTACTACCCCCTACGAGGATTATTCGGAAACCGGGGTTCCTATCGGTTCTAGCTCCGATTCGCTTCCGGACGACCCCGAATGGAAGCGAATGCAATTTCATAAATCCATAGGGACAAATTATGAAAAGATATCCAAAAAACGGGCCGCCTCAATTTTTGCTCCATACCTCGTGTAATACCCCCTACGAGGATTATTCGAAAACCGAGTTCCAATACTTTTTGCTCCGATTCACTTCCGGATGACTCCGAATGGACGCGAATGCAATTTCATAAATCCATAGGGACAAATTATGAAAAGAAATCAAAAAACGGGCAGCCTCAATTTTTGCTCCATACCTCGTGCCCTACGAGGATTATTCGGAAACCGAGTGCAATTACTATCAGCACCGATTCACTTCCGGATGAACCCGAATGGACGCGAATGCAATTTCATAAATCCATAGGGACAAATTGTGAAAAGTAATCTAAAAAATGGGCCGCCTTAATTTTTGCTCCATACCTCGTGTACTACCCCCCTACGAGGATTATTCGAAAACTGAGTTCCATTCATTTCAGCTCCGATTCACTTCTGGACGACTCCGAATGGACGCGAATGTCATTTCATAAATCCATTGGGAAAAATAATGAAAAGAAATCAAAAAAATGGGCCACCTCAATTTTTGCTCCATACCTCGTGTACTACCCCCTACGAGGATTATTCGGAAACCGAGTTCCATACGTTTCAGCTCCGATTCACTTCCGGATGACCCCGAATGGACAAGAATGCAATTTCATAAATCCATAGGGACGAATTATGAAAAGAAATCCAAAAAATGGGCCGCCTCAATTTTTGCTCTATACCTCGTGTCCTAACCCCTACGAGGATTATTCGGAAACCGAGTTCCATTACTTTTTGCTCTCATTCACTTCCGGACGACCCCGAATGGACGTGAATGCAATTTCATAAATTCTTAGGGAAAAATTAAGAAAAGAAATCGAAAAAATGGGCCGCCTCAATTTTTGCTCCATAACTCGTGTACTACCCCTTACGAGGATTATTCGGAAATCGAGTTCCATTACTTTCAGCTCCGATTCACTTTCGGATGACCCCAAATGGACGCGAATGAAATTTCATAAATCCATAGGGACACATTATGAAAAGAAATCCAAAAAATGGGCCGCCTCAATTTTTGCTCCATACCTCGTGTACTACCCCCTACGAGGATTATTCGGAAATCGAGTTCCATTCGTTTCAGCTCCGATTCACTTCCGGACGACCCTGAATGGACGCGAATGCAATTTTATAAATCCATAAGGACAAATTATGAAAAAGTATCCAAAAAACGGGTTGCCTTAATTTTTA
Organism: Apium graveolens; assembly: GCF_009905375.1. NCBI lineage: Eukaryota > Viridiplantae > Streptophyta > Magnoliopsida > Apiales > Apiaceae > Apium > Apium graveolens. Next base: position 6,666,154 of record NC_133653.1, read on the forward strand.
CTCCATACCTCGTGTACAACACCCTACGAGGATTATTCGGAAACCGAGTTCCATTCGTTTCAGCTCCGATTCACTTCCGGACGACCCCGAATGGACGCGAATGCAATTTCATAAATCCATAGGGGCAAATTATGAAAAGAAACCACAAACGGGCCGCCTCAATTTTTTCTCCATACCTCGTGTACTACCCCCTACGAGGATTATTCGGAAACTGAGTGCCATTACTATCAGCTCCCATTCACTTCCGGATGAACCCGAATGTACGCGAATGCAATTTCATAAATCCATAGGGACAAATTATGAAAAGAAATCAAAAAAGGGGCAGCCTCAATTTTTACTCCATAGCTGGTATACTACCCCCTACGAGGATTATTCGGAAACCGAGTTCCATTTGTTTCAGCTCCGATTCACTTCCGGACGACCTCGAATGGACGCGAATGCAATTTCATAAATCCATAGGGACGAATTATGAAAAGAAATCAAAAAAACGGGCAGCCTCAATTTTTGCTCCATACCTCGTGCCCTACGAGGATTATTCGGAAACCGAGTGCAATTACTATGAGCTCCGATTCACTTCCGGAAGAACCCGAATGGACGCGAATGCAATTTCATAAATCCATAGGGACAAATTGTGCAAAGAAATCCAAAAAACGGGCCGCCTCAATTTTTGCTCCATATCTCGTGTACTACCCCCCAACGAGGATTATTCGGAAACCGAGTTCCATTCATTTTAGCTCCGATTCACTTCTAGACGACTCCGAATGGATGCGAATGTCATTTCATAAATCCATTGGGAAAAATTATGAAAAGAAATCAAAAAAATGGGCCACCTCAATTTTTGCTCCATACCTCGTGTACTACCCCTTACGAGGATTATTCGGAAACCGAGTTCCATACGTTTCAGCTCCGATTCACTTCCGGACGATCCCGAATGGATGCGAATGCAATTTCATAAATCCATAGGGACGAATTATGAAAAGAAATCCAAAAACGGGCCGCCTCAATTTTTGCTCCATAACTCGTGTACTACCCCCTACGAGGATTATTCGGAAATCGAGTTCCATTACTTTCAGCTCTGATTCACTTTCGGATGACCCCCAATCGACGCGAATGCAATTTCATAAATCCATAGGGACATATTATGAAAAGAAATCCAAAAAATGGGCCGCCTCAATTTTTGCTCCATACCTCGTGTACTACCCCCTACGAGGATTATTCGGAAATCGAGTTCCATTCGTTTCTGCTCCACTTCCGGACGACCCTGAATGGACGCGAATGCAATTTTATAAATCCATAGGGACAAATTATGAAAATATATCCAAAAAATAGGCCGCCTCAATTTTCGCTCCATACCACGTATACTACCCCCTACGAGGATTATTTGGAAACCGGAGTTCCTATCGGTTCTAGCTCCGATTCGCTTCCGGACGACCCCGAATGGAAGCGAATGCAATTTCATAAATCCATAGGGACAAATTATGAAAAGATATCCAAAAAACGGGCCCCCTCAATTTTTGCTCCATACCTCGTGTAATACCCCCTACGAGGATTATTCGAAAACCGAGTTCCAATACTTTTTGCTCCGATTCACTTCCGGATGCCCCCGAATGGACGCGAATGCAATTTCATAAATCCATAGGGACAAATTATGAAAAGAAATCAAAAAACGGGCAGCCTCAATTTTTGCTCCATACCTCGTGCCCTACGAGGATTATTCGGAAACCGAGTGCAATTACTATCAGCTCCGATTCACTTCCGGATGAACCCGAATGGACGCGAATGCAATTTCATAAATCCATAGGGACAAATTGTGAAAAGTAATCCAAAAAACAGGCCGCCTTAATTTTTGCTCCATTCCTCGTGTACTACCCCCTACGAGGATTATTCGAAAACCGAGTTCCATTCATTTCAGCTCCGATTCACTTCTGGACGACTCCGAATGGACGCGAATGTCATTTCATAAATCCATTGGGAAAAATTATGAAAAGAAATCAAAAAAATGGGCCACCTCAATTTTTGCTCCATACCTCGTGTACTACCCCCTACGAGGATTATTCGGAAACCGAGTTCCATACGTTTCAGCTCCGATTCACTTCCGGCTGACCCCGAATGGACGCGAATGCAATTTCATAAATACATAGGGACGAATTATGAAAAGAAATCCAAAAAATGGGCCGCCTCAATTTTTGCTCTATACCTCATGTACTAACCCCTACAAGGATTATTCGAAAACCGAGTTCCATTACTTTTTGCTCCGATTCACTTCCGGACGACCCCGAATGGACACGAATGCAATTTCATAAATCCATAGGGACAAATTTTGAAAAGAAATCAAAAAAACGGGCAGCCTCAATTTTTGCTCCATACCTCGTGCCCTACGAGTATTATTCGGAAACCGAGTGCAATTACTATCAGCTCCGATTCACTTCCGGATGAAACCGAATGGACGCGAATGCAATTTCATAAATCCATAGGGACAAATTGTGAAAAGAAATTCAAAAAACGGGCTGCCTTATTTTTTGCTCCATACCTCGTGTACTGCCCCCTACGAGGATTATTCGGAAACCGAGTTCCATTCATTTCAGCTCCGATTCACTTCTGGACGAATCCGAATGGATGCGAATGTCATTTCATAAATCCATTGGGAAAAATTATGAAAAGAAATCAAAAAAATGGGCCACCTCAATTTTTGTTCCATACCTCGTGTACAACCCCCTACGAGGATTATTCGGAAACCGAGTTCCATACATTTCAGCTCCGATTCACTTCCGGATGACCCCGAATGGAAGCGAATGCAATTTCATAAATCCATAGGGACATATTTTGAAAAGAAATCCAAAAAATGGGCCGCCTCAATTTTTGCTCCATACCTCGTGTACTACCCCCTACGAGGATTATTCGGAAATCGAGTTCCATTCGTTTATGCTCCGATTCACTTCCGGACGACCCTGAATGGACGCGAATGCAATTTTATAAATCCATAGGGACAAATTATGAAAATATATCCAAAAAACAGGCCACCTCAATTTTCGCTCCATACCACGTGTACTACCCCCTACGAGGATTATTCGGAAACCGGAGTTCCTATCGGTTCTAGCTCCGATTCGCTTCCGGACGACCCCGAATGGAAGCGATTGTAATTTCATAAATCCATAGGGACAAATTATGAAAAGATATCCAAAAAACGGGCCGCCTCAATTTTTGCTCCATACCTCGTGTACTACCCCTACGAGGATTATTCGAAAACCGAGTTCCAATACTTTTTGCTCTGATTCACTTCCGGATGACTCTGAATGGACGCGAATGCAATTTCATAAATCCATAGGGACAAATTATGAAAAGAAATCAAAAAAACGGGCAGCCTCAATTTTTGCTCCATACCTCGTGCCCTACGAGGATTATTCGGAAACCGAGTGCAATTACTATCAGCTCCGATTCACTTCCGGATGAACCCGAATGGACGCGAATGCAATTTCATAAATCCATAGGGACAAATTGTGAAAAGAAATCCAAAAAACGGGCTGCCTTAATTTTTGCTCCATACCTCGTGTACTACCCCCTACGAGGATTATTCGGAAACCGAGTTCCATTCATTTCAGCTCCGATTCACTTCTGGACGACTCCGAATGGACGCGAATGTCATTTCATAAATCCATTGGGAAAAATTATGAAAAGAAATCAAAAAAATGGGCCACCTCAATTTTTGCTCCATACCTCGTGTACTACCCCCTACGAAGATTATTCGGAAACCGAGTTCCATACGTTTCAGCTCCGATTCACTTCCGGATGACCCCGAATGGACGCGAATGCAATTTCATAAATCCATAGGGACGAATTATGAAAAGAAATCCAAAAAATGGGCCGCCTCAATTTTTGCTCTATACCTCGTGTACTAACCCCTACGAGGATTATTCGGAAACAGAGTTCCATTACTTTTTGCTCCGATTCACTTCCGGATAACTCCGAATGGACGCGAATGCAATTTCATAAATCCATAGGGACAAATTTTGAAAAAAAATCAAAAAAACGGGCAGCCTCAATTTTTGCTCCATACCTCGTGCCCTACGAGTATTATTCGGAAACCGAGTGCAATTACTATCAGCTCCGATTCACTTCCGGATGAAACCGAATGGACGCGAATGCAATTTCATAAATCCATAGGGACAAATTGTGAAAAGAAATTCAAAAAACGGGCTGCCTTAAGTTTTGCTCCATACCTCGTGTACTGCCCCCCTACGAGGATTATTCGGAAACCGAGTTCCATTCATTTCAGCTCCGATTCACTTCTGGACGACTCCGAATGGACGCGAATGTCATTTCATAAATCCATTGGGAAAAATTATGAAAAGAAATCAAAAAAATGGGCCACCTCAATTTTTGTTCCATACCTCGTGTACAACCCCCTACGAGGATTATTCGGAAACCGAGTTCCATACGTTTCAGCTCCGATTCACTTCCGGATGACCCCGAATGGACGCGAATGCAATTTCATAAATCCATAGGGACGAATTATGAAAAGAAATCTAAAAAAAGGGCCGCCTCAATTTTTGCTCTATACCTCGTGTACTAACCCCTACGAGGATTATTCGGAAACCGAGTTCCATTACTTTTTGCTCCGATTCACTTCCGGATGACCCCGAATGGACGCGAATGCAATTTCATAAATTCACAGGGACAAATTATGAAAAGAAATCGAAAAAACGGGCCGCCTCAATTTTTGCTCCATAACTCGTGTACTACCCCCTACGAGGATTATTCGGAAATCGAGTTCCATTACTTTCAGCTCCGATTCACTTTCGGATGACCCCAAATGGACGCGAATGAAATTTCATAAATCCATAGGGACATATTATGAAAAGAAATCCAAAAAAGGGCCGCCTCAATTTTTGCTCCATACCTCGTGTACTACCCCCTACGAGGATTATTCGGAAATCGAGTTCCATTTGTTTCAGCTCCGATTCACTTCCGGATGACCCTGAATGGACGCGAATGCAATTTTTTAAATCCATAGGGACAAATTATGAAAAAGAATCTAAAAAACGGGCTGCCTCAATTTTTACTCCATACCTCGTGTACAACACCCTACGAGGATTATTCGGAAACCGAGTTCCATACGTTTCATCTCCGATTCACTTCCGGACGACCCCGAATGTACGCGAATGCAATTTCATAAATCCATAGGGACGAATTATGAAAAGAAATCCAAAAATGGGCCGCCTCAATTTTTGCTCCATACCTCGTGTGCCAATCCCTACGAGGATTATTCGGAAACCGAGTTCCATTACTTTTTGCTCCGATTCACTTCCGGACGACCCCGAATAGACGCGAATGCAATTTCATAAATCCATAGGGACAAATTATGAAGAGAAAGCGAAAAACGGACCGCCTCAATTTTTGCTCCATAACTCGTGTACTACCCCCTACGAGGATTATTCGGAAATCGAGTTCCATTACTTTCAGCTCTGATTCACTTTCGGATGACCCCCAATCGACGCGAATGCAATTTCATAAATCCATAGGCACATATTTTGAAAAGAAAACCAAAAAATGGGCCGCCTCAATTTTTGCTCCATATCTCGTGTACTACCCCCTACGAGGATTATTCGGAAACCGGAGTTCCTATCGGTTCTAGCTCCGATTCGCTTCCAGACGACCCCGAATGGAAGCGATTGCAATTTCATAAATCCATAGGGACAAATTATGAAAAGATATCCAAAAAACGGGCCGCCTCAATTTTTGCTCCATACCTCGTGTACTACCCCCTACGAGGATTATTCGAAAACCGAGTTCCAATACTTTTTGCTTCGATTCACTTCCGGATGACTCCGAATGGACGCGAATGCAATTTCATAAATCCATAGGGACAAATTATGAAAAGAAATCAAAAAAACGGGCAGCCTTAATTTTTGCTCCATACCTCGTGCCCTACGAGGATTATTTGGAAACCGAGTGCAATTACTATCAGCTCCGATTCACTTCCGGATGAACCCGAATGGACGCGAATGCAATTTCATAAATCCATAGGGACAAATTGTGAAAAGAAATCCAAAAAAGGGGCTGCCTTAATTTTTGCTCCATACCTCCTGTACTACCCCCTACGAGGATTATTCGGAAACCGAGTTCCATTCATTTCAGCTCCGATTCACTTCTGGACGACTCCGAATGGACGCGAATGTAATTTCATAAATCCATTGGGAAAAATTATGAAAAGAAATCAAAAAAATGGGCCACCTCAATTTTTGCTCCATACCTCGTGTACTACCCCCTACGAGGATTATTCGTAAACCGAGTTCCATACGTTTCAGCTCCAATTCACTTCCGGATGACCCCGAATGGACGCGAATGCAATTTCATAAATCCATAGGGACGAATTATGAAAAGAAATCCAAAAAATGGGCCGCCTCAATTTTTGCTCTATACCTCGTGTACTAACCCCTACGAGGATTATTCGGAAACCGAGTTCCATAATTTTTTGCTCCGATTCACTACCGGATGACTGCGAATGGACGCGAATGCAATTTCATAAATCCATAGGGACAAATTATGAAAAGAAATCAAAAAAACAGGCAGCCTCAATTTTTGCTCCATACCTCGTGCCCTACGAGGATTATTCGGAAACCGAGTGCAATTACTATCAGCTCCGATTCACTTCCGGATGAACCCGAATGGACGCGAATGCAATTTCATAAATCCTTAGGGACAAATTTTGAAAAGAAATCCAAAAAACGGGCTGCCTTAATTTTTGCTCCATACCTCGTGTACTACCCCCTACGAGGATTATTCGGAAACCGAGTTCCATTCATTTCAGCTCTGATTCACTTCTGGACGACTCCGAATGGACGCGAATGTCATTTCATAAATCCATTGGGAAAAATTATGAAAAGAAATCAAAAAAATGGGCCACCTCAATTTTTGTTCCATACCTCGTGTACTACCCCCTACGAGGATTATTCGGAAACCGAGTTCCATACGTTTCAGCTCCGATTCACTTCCGGATGACCCCGAATGGACGCGAATGCAATTTCATAAATCCATAGGGACGAATTATGAAAAGAAATCCAAAAAATGGGCTGCCTCAATTTTTGCTCTATACCTCGTGTACTAACCCCTACGAGGATTAATCGGAAACCGAGTTCCATTACTTTTTGCTTCGATTCACTTCCGGACGACCCCGAATGGACACGAATGCAATTTTATAAATTCACAGGGACAAATTATGAAAAGAAATCGAAAAAACGGGCCGCCTCAATTTTTGCTCCATAACCCGTGTACTACCTCTACGAGGATTATTCGGAAATCGAGTTCCATTACTTTCAGCTCCGATTCACTTTCGGATGACCCCAAATGGATGCGAATGAAATTTCATAAATCCATAGGGACATATTATGAAAAGAAATCCAAAAAAAGGCCGCCTCAATTTTTGCTCCATACCTCGTGTACTCTGATTCACTTCCGGACGACCCTGAATGGACGCGAATGCAATTTTATAAATCCATAGGGACAAATTATGAAAAAGAATCCAAAAAATGGGCTGCCTCAATTTTTACTCCATAACTCATGTACTACCCCCTACGAGAATTATTCGGAAATCGAGTTCCATTACTTTCAGCTCTGATTCACTTTCGGATGACCCCCAATCGACGCGAATGCAATTTCATAAATCCATAGGGACATATTATGAAAAGAAATCCAAAAAATGGGCCGCCTCAATTTTTGCTCCATACCTCGTGTACTACCCCCTACGAGGATTATTCGGAAATCGAGTTCCATTCGTTTCAGCTCCGATTCACTTCCGGACGACCCTGAATGGACGCGAATGCAATTTTATAAATCCATAGGGACAAATTATGAAAATATATCCAAAAAATAGGCCGCCTCAATTTTCGCTCCATACCACGTGTACTACCCCCTACGAGGATTATTCGGAAACCCGAGTTCCTATCGGTTCTAGCTCCGATTCGCTTCCAGACGACCCCGAATGGAAGCGAATGCAATTTCATAAATCCATAGGGACAAATTATGAAAAGATATCCAAAAAACGGGCCGCCTCAATTTTTGCTCCATACCTCGTGTACTACCCCCTACGAGGATTACTCGAAAACCGAGTTCCAATACTTTTTGCTCCGATTCACTTCCGGATGACTCCGAATGGACGCGAATGCAATTTCATAAATCCATAGGGACAAATTATGAAAATAAATCAAAAAACGGGCAGCCTCAATTTTTGCTCCATACCTCGTGCCCTACGAGGATTATTCGGAAACCGAGTGCAGTTACTATCAGCTCCGATTCACTTCCGGATGAACCCGAATGGACGCGAATGCAATTTCATAAATCCATAGGGACAAATTGTGAAAAGAAATCCAAAAAACGGGCTGCCTTAATTTTTGCTCCATACCTCGTGTACTACCCCCCTACGAGGATTATTCGGAAACCGAGTTCCATTCATTTCAGCTCCGATTCACTTCTGGACGACTCCGAATGGACGCGAATGTCATTTCATAAATCCATTGGGAAAAATTATGAAAAGAAATCAAAAAAATGGGCCACCTCAATTTTTGCTCCATACCTCGTGTACTACCCCCTACGAGGATTATTCGGAAACCGAGTTCCATACGTTTCAGCTCCGATTCACTTCCGGATGACCCCGAATGGACGCGAATGCAATTTTATAAATCCATAGGGACAAATTATGAAAAGAAATCCAAAAAATGGGCCGCCTCAATTTTTGCTCTATACCTCGTGTACTAACCCCTACGAGGATTATTCGGAAACCGAGTTCCATTACTTTTTGCTCCGATTCACTTCCGGACGACCCTGAATGGACGCGAATGCAATTTCAAAAATTCACAGGGACAAATTATGAAAAGAAATCGAAAAAACGGGCCGCCTCAATTTTTGCTCCATAACTCGTGTACTACCCCCTACGAGGATTATTCGGAAATCGAGTTCCATTACTTTCAGCTCCGATTCACTTTCGGATGACCCCAAATGGACGCGAATGAAATTTCATAAATCCATTGGGACATATTATGAAAAGAAATCCAAAAAAGGGCCGCCTCAATTTTTGCTCCATACCTCGTGTACTACCCCCTACGAGGATTATTCGGAAATCGAGTTCCATTCGTTTCAGCTCCGATTCACTTCCGGACGACCCTGAATGGACGCGAATGCAATTTTATAAATCCATAGGGACAAATTATGAAAAAGAATTCAAAAAATGGGCTGCCTCAATTTTTACTCCATATCCTCGTGTACAACACCCTACGAGGATTATTCGGAAACCGAGTTCCATACGTTTCAGCTCTGATTCACTTCCGGACGACCCCGAATGGACGCGAATGCAATTTCATAAATCCATAGGGACGAATTATGAAAAGAAATCCAAAAATGGGCCGCCTCAATTTTTGCTCCATACCTCGTGTACCAATCCCTACGAAGATTATTGGGAAACCGAGTTCCATTACTTTTTGCTCCGATTCACTTCCGGACGACCCCGAATAGACGCGAATGCAATTTCATAAATCCATAGGGACAAATTATGAAAAGAAATCGAAAAACGGGCCGCCTCAATTTTTGCTCCATAACTCGTGTACTACCCCCTACGAGAATTATTCGGAAATCGAGTTCCATTCGTTTCAGCTCCGAATCACTTCCGGACGACCCTGAATGGACGCGAATGCAATTTTATAAATCCATAGGGACAAATTATGAAAATATATCCAAAAAACAGGCCGCCTCAATTTTCGCTCCATACCACGTGTACTACCCCCTACGAGGATTATTCGGAAACCGGAGTTCCTATCGGTTCTAGCTCCGATTCGCTTCCGGATGACCCCGAATGGAAGAGAATGCAATTTCATAAATCCATAGGGACAAATTATGAAAAGATATCCAAAAAACGGGCCGACTCAATTTTTGCTCCATAACTCGTGTACTACCCCCTACGAGGATTATTCGGAAATCGAGTTCCATTACTTTCAGCTCCGATTCACTTTCGGATGACCCCAAATGGACGCGAATGAAATTTCATAAATCCATAGGGACATATTATGAAAAGAGATCCAAAAAAGGGCCGCCTCAATTTTTGCTCCATACCTCGTGTACTACCCCCTACGAGGATTATTCGGAAATCGAGTTCCATTCGTTTCAGCTCCGATTCACTTCCGGACGACCTTGAATGGACGCGAATGCAATTTTATAAATCCATAGGGACAAATTATGAAAAAGAATCCAAAAAATGGGCTGCCTCAATTTTTACTCCATACCTCATGTACAACACCCTACGAGGATTATTCGGAAACCGAGTTCCATACGTTTCAGCTCTGATTCACTTCCGGACGACCCCGAATGGACGCGAATGCAATTTCATAAATCCATAGGGACGAATTATGACAAGAAATCCAAAAATGGGCCGCCTCAATTTTTGCTCCATACGTCGTGTACCAATCCCTACGAGGATTATTCGGAAACCGAGTTCCATTACTTTATGCTCCGATTCACTTCCGGACGACCCCGAATAGACGCGAATGCAATTTCATAAATCCATAGGGACAAATTATGAAAAGAAATCAAAAAACGGGCCGCCTCAATTTTTGCTCCATAACTCGTGTACTACCCCCTACGAGGATTATACGGAAATCGAGTTCCATTACTTTCAGCTCTGATTCACTTTCGGATGACCCCCAATCGACGCGAATGCAATTTCATAAATCCATAGGGACATATTATGAAAAGAAATACAAAAAATGGGCCGCCTCAATTTTTGCTCCATACCTCGTGTACTACCCCCTACGAGGATTATTCGGAAATCGAGTTCCATTCGTTTCAGCTCCGATTCACTTCCGGACGACCCTGAATGGACGCGAATGAAATTTTATAAATCCATAGGGACAAATTATGAAAATATATCCAAAAAACAGGCCGCCTCAATTTTCGCTCCATACCACGTGTACTACCCCCTACGAGGATTATTCGGAAACCGGAGTTCCTATCGGTTCTAGCTCCGATTCGCGTCCGGATGACCCCGAATGGAGGCGAATGCAATTTCATAAATCCATAGGGACAAATTATGAAAAGATATCCAAAAAACGGGCCGCCTCAATTTTTGCTCCATACCTCGTGTACTACCCCCTACGAGGATTATTCGAAAACCGAGTTCCAATACTTTTTGCTCCGATTCACTTCCGGATGACTCCGAATGGACGCGAATGCAATTTCATAAATCCATAGGGACAAATTATGAAAATAAATCAAAAAACGGGCAGCCTCAATTTTTGCTCCATACCTCGTGCCCTACGAGGATTATTCGGAAACCGAGTGCAGTTACTATCAGCTCCGATTCACTTCCGGATGAACCCGAATGGACGCGAATGCAATTTCATAAATCCATAGGGACAAATTGTGAAAAGAAATCCAAAAAACGGGCTGCCTTAATTTTTGCTCCATACCTCGTGTACTACCCCCCTACGAGGATTATTCGGAAACCGAGTTCCATTCATTTCAGCTCCGATTCACTTCTGGACGACTCCGAATGGACGCGAATGTCATTTCATAAATCCATTGGGAAAAATTATGAAAAGAAATCAAAAAAATGGGCCACCTCAATTTTTGCTCCATACCTCGTGTACTACCCCCTACGAGGATTATTCGGAAACCGAGTTCCATACGTTTCAGCTCCGATTCACTTCCGGATGACCCCGAATGGACGCGAATGCAATTTTATAAATCCATAGGGACAAATTATGAAAAGAAATCCAAAAAATGGGCCGCCTCAATTTTTGCTCTATACCTCGTGTACTAACCCCTACGAGGATTATTCGGAAACCGAGTTCCATTACTTTTTGCTCCGATTCACTTCCGGACGACCCTGAATGGACGCGAATGCAATTTCAAAAATTCACAGGGACAAATTATGAAAAGAAATCGAAAAAACGGGCCGCCTCAATTTTTGCTCCATAACTCGTGTACTACCCCCTACGAGGATTATTCGGAAATCGGGTTCCATTACTTTCAGCTCCGATTCACTTTCGGATGACCCCAAATGGACGCGAATGAAATTTCATAAATCCATTGGGACATATTATGAAAAGAAATCCAAAAAAGGGCCGCCTCAATTTTTGCTCCATACCTCGTGTACTACCCCCTACGAGGATTATTCGGAAATCGAGTTCCATTCGTTTCAGCTCCGATTCACTTCCGGACGACCCTGAATGGACGCGAATGCAATTTTATAAATCCATAGGGACAAATTATGAAAAAGAATTCAAAAAATGGGCTGCCTCAATTTTTACTCCATATCCTCGTGTACAACACCCTACGAGGATTATTCGGAAACCGAGTTCCATACGTTTCAGCTCTGATTCACTTCCGGACGACCCCGAATGGACGCGAATGCAATTTCATAAATCCATAGGGACGAATTATGAAAAGAAATCCAAAAATGGGCCGCCTCAATTTTTGCTCCATACCTCGTGTACCAATCCCTACGAAGATTATTGGGAAACCGAGTTCCATTACTTTTTGCTCCGATTCACTTCCGGACGACCCCGAATAGACGCGAATGCAATTTCATAAATCCATAGGGACAAATTATGAAAAGAAATCGAAAAACGGGCCGCCTCAATTTTTGCTCCATAACTCGTGTACTACCCCCTACGAGAATTATTCGGAAATCGAGTTCCATTCGTTTCAGCTCCGAATCACTTCCGGACGACCCTGAATGGACGCGAATGCAATTTTATAAATCCATAGGGACAAATTATGAAAATATATCCAAAAAACAGGCCGCCTCAATTTTCGCTCCATACCACGTGTACTACCCCCTACGAGGATTATTCGGAAACCGGAGTTCCTATCGGTTCTAGCTCCGATTCGCTTCCGGATGACCCCGAATGGAAGAGAATGCAATTTCATAAATCCATAGGGACAAATTGTGAAAAGAAATCCAAAAAACGGGCTGCCTTAATTTTTGCTCCATACCTCGTGTACTACCCCCCTACGAGGATTATTCGGAAACCGAGTTCCATTCATTTCAGCTCCGATTCACTTCTGGACGACTCCGAATGGACGCGAATGTCATTTCATAAATCCATTGGGAAAAATTATGAAAAGAAATCAAAAAAATGGGCCACCTCAATTTTTGCTCCATACCTCGTGTACTACCCCCTACGAGGATTATTCGGAAACCGAGTTCCATACGTTTCAGCTCCGATTCACTTCCGGATGACCCCGAATGGACGCGAATGCAATTTTATAAATCCATAGGGACAAATTATGAAAAGAAATCCAAAAAATGGGCCGCCTCAATTTTTGCTCTATACCTCGTGTACTAACCCCTACGAGGATTATTCGGAAACCGAGTTCCATTACTTTTTGCTCCGATTCACTTCCGGACGACCCTGAATGGACGCGAATGCAATTTCAAAAATTCACAGGGACAAATTATGAAAAGAAATCGAAAAAAACGGGCCGCCTCAATTTTTGCTCCATAACTCGTGTACTACCCCCTACGAGGATTATTCGGAAATCGGGTTCCATTACTTTCAGCTCCGATTCACTTTCGGATGACCCCAAATGGACGCGAATGAAATTTCATAAATCCATTGGGACATATTATGAAAAGAAATCCAAAAAAGGGCCGCCTCAATTTTTGCTCCATACCTCGTGTACTACCCCCTACGAGGATTATTCGGAAATCGAGTTCCATTCGTTTCAGCTCCGATTCACTTCCGGACGACCCTGAATGGACGCGAATGCAATTTTATAAATCCATAGGGACAAATTATGAAAAAGAATTCAAAAAATGGGCTGCCTCAATTTTTACTCCATATCCTCGTGTACAACACCCTACGAGGATTATTCGGAAACCGAGTTCCATACGTTTCAGCTCTGATTCACTTCCGGACGACCCCGAATGGACGCGAATGCAATTTCATAAATCCATAGGGACGAATTATGAAAAGAAATCCAAAAATGGGCCGCCTCAATTTTTGCTCCATACCTCGTGTACCAATCCCTACGAAGATTATTGGGAAACCGAGTTCCATTACTTTTTGCTCCGATTCACTTCCGGACGACCCCGAATAGACGCGAATGCAATTTCATAAATCCATAGGGACAAATTATGAAAAGAAATCGAAAAACGGGCCGCCTCAATTTTTGCTCCATAACTCGTGTACTACCCCCTACGAGAATTATTCGGAAATCGAGTTCCATTCGTTTCAGCTCCGAATCACTTCCGGACGACCCTGAATGGACGCGAATGCAATTTTATAAATCCATAGGGACAAATTATGAAAATATATCCAAAAAACAGGCCGCCTCAATTTTCGCTCCATACCACGTGTACTACCCCCTACGAGGATTATTCGGAAACCGGAGTTCCTATCGGTTCTAGCTCCGATTCGCTTCCGGATGACCCCGAATGGAAGAGAATGCAATTTCATAAATCCATAGGGACAAATTATGAAAAGATATCCAAAAAACGGGCCGACTCAATTTTTGCTCCATAACTCGTGTACTACCCCCTACGAGGATTATTCGGAAATCGAGTTCCATTACTTTCAGCTCCGATTCACTTTCGGATGACCCCAAATGGACGCGAATGAAATTTCATAAATCCATAGGGACATATTATGAAAAGAGATCCAAAAAAGGGCCGCCTCAATTTTTGCTCCATACCTCGTGTACTACCCCCTACGAGGATTATTCGGAAATCGAGTTCCATTCGTTTCAGCTCCGATTCACTTCCGGACGACCCTGAATGGACGCGAATGCAATTTTATAAATCCATAGGGACAAATTATGAAAAAGAATCCAAAAAATGGGCTGCCTCAATTTTTACTCCATACCTCATGTACAACACCCTACGAGGATTATTCGGAAACCGAGTTCCATACGTTTCAGCTCTGATTCACTTCCGGACGACCCCGAATGGACGCGAATGCAATTTCATAAATCCATAGGGACGAATTATGACAAGAAATCCAAAAATGGGCCGCCTCAATTTTTGCTCCATACGTCGTGTACCAATCCCTACGAGGATTATTCGGAAACCGAGTTCCATTACTTTATGCTCCGATTCACTTCCGGACGACCCCGAATAGACGCGAATGCAATTTCATAAATCCATAGGGACAAATTATGAAAAGAAATCAAAAAACGGGCCGCCTCAATTTTTGCTCCATAACTCGTGTACTACCCCCTACGAGGATTATACGGAAATCGAGTTCCATTACTTTCAGCTCTGATTCACTTTCGGATGACCCCCAATCGACGCGAATGCAATTTCATAAATCCATAGGGACATATTATGAAAAGAAATACAAAAAATGGGCCGCCTCAATTTTTGCTCCATACCTCGTGTACTACCCCCTACGAGGATTATTCGGAAATCGAGTTCCATTCGTTTCAGCTCCGATTCACTTCCGGACGACCCTGAATGGACGCGAATGCAATTTTATAAATCCATAGGGACAAATTATGAAAATATATCCAAAAAACAGGCCGCCTCAATTTTCGCTCCGTACCACGTGTACTACCCCCTACGAGGATTATTCGGAAACCGGAGTTCCTATCGGTTCTAGCTCCGATTCGCGTCCGGATGACCCCGAATGGAGGCGAATGCAATTTCATAAATCCATAGGGACAAATTATGAAAAGATATCCAAAAAACGGGCCGCCTCAATTTTTGCTCCATACCTCGTGTACTACCCCCTACGAGGATTATTTGAAAACCGAGTTCCAATACTTTTTGCTCCGATTCACTTCCGGATGACTCCGAATGGACGCGAATGCAATTTCATAAATCCATAGGGACAAATTATGAAAAGAAATCAAAAAAACGGGCAGCCTCAATTTTTGCTCCATACCTCGTGCCCTACGAGGATTATTCGGAAACCGAGTGCAATTACTATCAGCTCCGATTCACTTCCGGATGAACCCGAATGGACGCGAATGCAATTTCATAAATCCATAGGGACAAATTGTGAAAATAAATCCAAAAAACGGGCTGCCTTAATTTTTGCTCCATACCTCGTGTACTACCCTCCTACGAGGATTATTCGGAAACCGAGTTCGATTCATTTCAGCTCCGATTCACTTCTAGACGACTCCAAATGGACGCGAATGTCATTTCATAAATCCATTGGGAAAAATTATGAAAAGAAATCAAAAAAATGGGCCACCTCAATTTTTGCTCCATACCTCGTGTACTACCCCCTACGAGGATTATTCGGAAACCGAGTTCCATATGTTTCAGCTCCGATTCACTTCCGGATGACCCCGAATGGACGCGAATGCAATTTCAAAAATCCATAGGGACGAATTATGAAAAGAAATCCAAAAAATGGGCCGCCTCAATTTTTGCTCTATACCTCGTGTACTAACCCCTACGAGGATTATTCGGAAACCGAGTTCCATTACTTTTTGCTCCGATTCACTTCCGGACGACCCCGAATGGACGCGAATGCAATTTCATAAATTCAAAGGGACAAATTATGAAAAGAAATCGAAAAAATGGGCCGCCTCAATTTTTGCTCCATAACTCGTGTACTACCCCCTACGAGGATTATTCGGAAATCGAGTTCCATTACTTTCAGCTCCGATTCACTTTCGGATGACCCCAAATGGACGCGAATGAAATTTCATAAATCCATAGGGACATATTATGAAAAGAAATCCAAAAAAGGGCCGCCTCAATTTTTGCTCCATACCTCGTGTACAACCCCCTACGAGGATTATTCGGAAATCGAGTTCCATTTGTTTCAGCTCCGATTCACTTCCGGACGACCCTGAATGGACGCGAATGCAATTTTATAAATCCATAGGGACAAATTATGAAAAAGAATCCAAAAAATGGGCTGCCTCAATTTTTACTCCATATCTCGTGTACAACACCCTACGAGTATTATTCGGAAATCGAGTTCCATACGTTTCAGCTCCGATTCACTTCCGGACGACCCCGAATGGACGCGAATGCAATTTCATAAATCCATAGGGACGAATTATGAAAAGAAATCCAAAAATGGGCCACCTCAATTTTTGCTCCATACCTCGTGTACCAATCCCTACGAGGATTATTCGGAAACCGAGTTCCATTACTTTTTGCTCCGATTCACTTCCGAACGACTCCGAATAGACGCGAATGCAATTTCATAATTTCATAGGGACAAATTATGAAAGGAAATCGTAAAAATGGGCCGCCTCAATTTTTGCTCCATAACTCGTGTACTACCCCCTACGAGGATTATTTGGAAATCGAGTTCCATTACTTTCAGCTCTGATTCACTTTCGGATGACCCCCAATCGACGCGAATGCAATTTCATAAATCCATAGGGACATATTATGAAAAGAAATCCAAAAAATGGGCCGCCTCAATTTTTGCTCCATACCTCGTGTACTACCCCCTACGAGGATTATTCGGAAATTGAGTTCCATTCGTTTCTGCTCCGATTCACTTCCGGACGACCCTGAATGGACGCGAATGCAATTTTATAAATCCATAGGGACAAATTATGAAAATATATCCAAAAAATAGGCCGCCTCAATTTTCGCTCCATACCACGTGTACTACCCCCTACGAGGATTATTCGAAAACCAGAGTTCCTATCGGTTCTAGCTCCGATTCGCTTCCGGACGACCCCGAATGGAAGCGAATGCAATTTCATAAATCCATAGGGACAAATTATGAAAAGTTATCCAAAAAATGGGCCGCCTCAATTTTTGCTCCATACCTCGTGTACTACCCCCTACGAGGATTATTCGAAAACCGAGTTCCAATACTTTTTGCTCCGATTCACTTCCGGATGACTCCGAATGGACGCGAATGCAATTTCATAAATCCATAGGGACAAATTATGAAAAGAAATCAAAAAAACGGGCAGCCTCAATTTTTGCTCCATACCTCGTGCCCTACGAGGATTATTCGGAAACCGAGTGCAATTACTATCAGCTCCGATTCACTTCTGGATGAACCCGAATGGACGCGAATGCAATTTCATAAATCCATAGGGACAAATTGTGAAAAGAAATCCAAAAAACGGGTTGCCTTAATTTTTGCTCCATACCTCGTGTACTACCCCCCTACGAGGATTATTCAGAAACCGAGTTCCATTCATTTCAGCTCCGATTCACTTCTGGACGACTCCGAATGGACGCGAATGTCATTTCATAAATCCATTGGGAAAAATTATGAAAAGAAATCAAAAAAATGGGCCACCTCAATTTTTGCTCCATACCTCAGTACTACCCCCTACGAGGATTATTCGGAAACCGAGTTCCACACGTTTCAGCTCCGATTCACTTCCGGATGACCCCGAATGGACGCGAATGCAATTTCATAAATCCATAGGGACGAATTATGAAAAGAAATCCAAAAAATGGGCCGCCTCAATTTTTGCTCTATACCTCGTGTACTAACCCCTACGAGGATTATTCGGAAACCGAGTTCCATTACTTTTTGCTCCGATTCACTTCCGGACGACCCCGAATGGACGCGAATGCAATTTCATAAATTCACAGGGACAAATTATGAAAAGAAATCGAAAAAACAGGCCGCCTCAATTTTTGCTCCATAACTCGTGTACTACCCCCTACGAGGATAATTCGGAAATCGGGTTCCATTACTTTCAGCTCCGATTCACTTTCGGATGACCCCAAATGGACGCGAATGAAATTTCATAAATCCATAGCGACATATTATGAAAAGAAATCCAAAAAAGGGCCGCCTCAATTTTTGCTCCATACCTCGTGTACTACCCCCTACGAGGATTATTCGGAAATCGAGTTCCATTCGTTTCAGCTCCGATTCACTTCCTGACGACCCTGAATGGACGCGAATGCAATTTTATAAATCCATAGGGACAAATTATGAAAAAGAATCCAAAAAATGGGCTGCATCAATTTTTACTCCATACCTCGTGTAAAACACCCTACGAGGATTATTCGGAAACCGAGTTCCATTCGTTTCAGCTCCGATTCACTTCCGGACGACCTCGAATGGACGCGAATGCAATTTCATAATCCATAGGGACAAATTATGAAAAGGAATCCAAAAAACGGGTCGCCTCAATTTTTTCTCCATACCTCGTGTACTACCCCCTACGAGGATTATTCGGAAACTGAGTGCCATTACTATCAGCTCTCATTCACTTCCGGATGAACCCGAATGTACGCGAATGCAATTTCATAAATCCATAGGGACAAATTATGAAAAAAAATCAAAAAAGGGGCAGCCTCAATTTTTACTCCATAGCTGGTGTACTACCCCCTACGAGGATTATTCGGAAACCGAGTTCCATTCATTTCAGCTCCGATTCACTTCCGGACGACCTCGAATGGACGCGAATGCAATTTCATAAATCCATAGGGAAAAATTATGAAAAGACATCCAAAAAACGGGCCGCATCAATTTTTTCTCCATACCTCGTGTACTACCCCCTACGAGGATTATTCGGAAATTGAGTGCCATTACTATCAGCTCCCATTCACTTCCGGATGAACCCGAATGTACGCGAATGCAATTTCATAAATCCATAGGGACGAATTATGAAAAGAAATCAAAAAAACGGGCAGCCTCAATTTTTCCTCCATACCTCGTGCCCTACGAGGATTATTCGGAAACCGAGTGCAATTACTATCAGCTCCGATTCACTTCCGGAAGAACCCGAATGGACGCGAATGCAATTTCATAAATCCATAGGGACAAATTGTGAAAAGAAATCCAAAAAATGGGCCGCCTCAATTTTTGCTCCATATCTCGTGTACTACCCCCCTACGAGGATTATTCGGAAACAGAGTTCCATTCATTTCAGCTCCGATTCACTTCTAGACGACTCTGAATGGACGCGAATGTCATTTCATAAATCCATTGGGAAAAATTATGAAAAGAAATCAAAAAAATGGGCCACCTCAATTTTTGCTCCATACCTCGTGTACTACCCCTACGAAGATTATTCGGAAATCGAGTTCCATACGTTTCAGCTCCGATTCACTTCCGGACGACCCCGAATGGACGCGAATGCAATTTCATAAATCCATAGGGACGAATTATGAAAAGAAATCCAAAAATGGGCCGCCTCAATTTTTGCTCCATACCTCGTGTACCAATCCCTACGAGGATTATTCGGAAACCGAGTTCCATTACTTTTTGCTCCGATTCACTTCCGGACGACCCCGAATAGACCCGAATGCAATTTCATAAATCCATAGGGACAAATTATGAAAAGAAATCGAAAAAACGGGCTGCCTCAATTTTTGCTCCATAACTCGTGTACTACCCCCTACGAGGATTATTCGGAAATCGAGTTCCATTACTTTCAGCTCTGATTCACTTTCGGATGACCCCCAATCGACGCGAATGCAATTTCATAAATCCATAGGGACATATTATGAAAAGAAATCCAAAAAATGGGCCACCTCAATTTTTGCTCCATACCTCGTGTACTACCCCCTACGACGATTATTCGGAAATCGAGTTCCATTCGTTTCTGCTCCGATTCACTTCCGGACGACCCTGAATGGACGCGAATGCAATTTTATAAATACATAGGGACAAATTATGAAAATATATCCAAAAAACAGGCCGCCTTAATTTTCGCTCCATACCACGTGTACTACCCCCTACGAGGATTATTCGGAAACCGGAGTTCCTATCGGTTCTAGCTCTGATTCGCTTCCGGACGACCCCGAATGGTAGCGAATGCAATTTCATAAATCCATAGGGACAAATTATGAAAAGATATCCAAAAAATGGGCCGCCTCAATTTTTGCTCCATACCTCGTGTACTACCCCCTACGAGGATTATTCGAAAACTGAGTTCCAATACTTTTTGCTCCGATTCACTTCCGGATGACTCCGAATGGACGCGAATGCAATTTCATAAATCCATAGGGACAAATTATGAAAAGAAATCAAAAAAATAGGCAACCTCAATTTTTGCTCCATACCTCGTGCCCTACGAGGATTATTCGGAAACCGAGTGCAATTACTATCAGCTCCGATTCACTTCCGGATGAACCCGAATGGACGCGAATGCAATTTCATAAATCCATAGGGACAAATTGTGAAAAGTAATCCAAAAAACGGGCTGCCTTAATTTTTGCTCCATACCTCGTGTACTACCCCCTACAAGGATTATTCGAAAACCGAGTTCCATTCTTTTCAGCTCCGATTCACTTCTGGACGACTCCGAATGGACGCGAATGTCATTTCATAAATCCATTGGGAAAAATTATGAAAAGAAATCAAAAAAATGGGCCACCTCAATTTTTGCTCCATACCTCGTGTACTACCCCCTAGGAGGATTATTCGGAAACCGAGTTCCATACGTTTCAGCTCCGATTCACTTCCGGATGACCCCGAATGGACGCGAATGCAATTTCATAAATCCATAGGGACGAATTATGAAAAGAAATCCAAAAAATGGGCCGCCTCAATTTTTGCTCTATACCTCGTGTACTAACCTCTACGAGGATTATTCGGAAACCGAGTTCCATTACTTTTTGCTCCGATTCACTTCCGGACGACCCCGAATGGACGCGAATGCAATTTCATAAATTCACAGGGACAAATTATGAAAAGAAATCGAAAAAACGGGCCGCCTCAATTTTTGCTCCGTAACTCGTGTACTACCCCCTACGAGGATTATTCGGAAATCGAGTTCCATTACTTTCAGCTCCGATTCACTTCCGGAAGAACCCAAATGGACGCGAAGGAAATTTCATAAATCCATAGGGACATATTATGAAAAGAAATCCAAAAAATGGGCTACCTTAATTTTTGCTCCATACCTCGTGTACTACCCCCTACGAGGATTATTCGGAAAGCGAGTTCCATTGGTTTCAGCTCCGATTCACTTCCGGACGACCCTGAATGGACGCGAATGCAATTTTATAAATCCATAGGGACAAATTATGAAAAAGAATCCAAAAAATGGGCGGCCTTAATTTTTACTCCATACCTCGTGTACAACCCCCTACGAGGATTATTCGGAAACCGAGTTCCATTCGTTTCAGCTCCGATTCACTTCCGGATGACCCCGAATGGACGCGAATGCAATTTCATAAATCCATAGGGACGAATTATGAAAAGAAATCCAAAAAATGGGCCGCCTCAATTTTTGCTCTATACCTCGTGTACTAACCCCTACGAGGATTATTCGGAAACTGAGTTCCATTACTTTTTGCTCCGATTCACTTCCGGACGACCCCGAATGGACGCGAATGCAATTTCATAAATCCATAGGGACGAATTATGAAAAGAAATCCAAAAAATGGGCCGCCTCAATTTTTGCTCTATACCTCGTGTACTAACCCCTACGAGGATTATTCGGAAACCGAGTTCCATTACTTTTTGCTCCGATTCACATCCGGACGACCCCGAATGGACGCGAATGCAATTTCATAAATCCATAGGGACAAATTGTGAAAAGAAATCCAAAAAATGGGCCGCCTCAATTTTTGCTCCATATCTCGTGTACTACCCCCCTACGAGGATTATTCGGAAACAGAGTTCCATTCATTTCAGCTTCGATTCACTTCTAGATGACTCTGAATGGACGCGAATGTCATTTCATAAATCCATTGGGAAAAATTATAAAAAGAAATCAAAAAAATGGGCCACCTCAATTTTTGCTCCATACCTCGTGTACTACCCCCTACGAGGATTATTCGGAAATCAAGTTCCATACGTTTCAGCTCCGATTCACTTCCGGACGACCCCGAATGGACGCGAATGCAATTTCATAAATCCATAGGGACGAATTATGAAAAGAAATCCAAAAATGGGCCGCCTCAATTTTTGCTCTATACCTCGTGTACCAATCCCTACGAGGATTATTCGGAAACCGAGTTCCATTACTTTTTGCTCCGATTCACTTCCGGACGACCCCGAATAGACGCGAATGCAATTTCATAAAT
This sequence comes from Apium graveolens, assembly GCF_009905375.1. Taxonomy (NCBI): domain Eukaryota; kingdom Viridiplantae; phylum Streptophyta; class Magnoliopsida; order Apiales; family Apiaceae; genus Apium; species Apium graveolens. The sequence goes on from NC_133653.1 coordinate 6,689,075, forward strand.
CCATAGGGACAAATTATGAAAAGAAATCAAAAAAACGGGCTGCCTCAATTTTTGCTCCATAACTCGTGTACTACCCCCTACGAGGATTATTCGGAAATCGAGTTCCATTACTTTCAGCTCCGATTCACTTCCGGATGAACCCGAATGGACGCGAATGTAATTTCATAAATCCATAGGGACAAATTGTGAAAAGTAATCCAAAAAACGGGCTGCCTTAATTTTTGCTCCATACCTCGTGTACTACCCCCCTACGAGGATTATTCGGAAACCGAGTTCTATTCTTTTCAGCTCCGATTCAGTTCTGGACGACTCCGAATGGACGCGAATGTCATTTCATAAATCCATTGGGAAAAATTATGAAAAGAAATCAAAAAAATGGGCCACCTCAATTTTTGCTCCATACCTCGTGTACTACCCCCTACGAGGATTATTCGGAAACCGAGTTCCATACGTTTCAGCTCCGATTCACTTCCGGATGACCCCGAATAGACGCGGATGCAATTTCATAAATCCATAGGGACGAATTATGAAAAGAAATCCAAAAAATGGGCCGCCTCAATTTTTGCTCTATACCTCGTGTACTAACCCCTACGAGGATTATTCGGAAACCGAGTTCCATTACTTTTTGCTCCGATTCACTTCCGGACGACCCCGAATGGACGCGAATGCAATTTCATAAATTCACAGGGACAAATTATGAAAAGAAATCGAAAAAACGGGCCGCCTCAATTTTTGCTCCATAACTCATGTACTACCCCCTACGAGGATTATTCGGAAATCGAGTTCCATTACTTTCAGCTCTGATTCACTTTCGGATGACCCCCAATCGACGCGAATGCAATTTCATAAATCCATAGGCACATATTATGAAAAGAAATCCAAAAAATGGGCCACCTCAATTTTTGCTCCATACCTCGTGTACTACCCCCTACGACGATTATTCGGAAATCGAGTTCCATTCGTTTCTGCTCCGATTCACTTCCGGACGACCCTGAATGGACGCGAATGCAATTTTATAAATCCATAGGGACAAATTATGAAAATATATCCAAAAAACAGGCCGCCTTAATTTTCACTGCATACCACGTGTACTACCCCCTACGAGGATTATTCGGAAACCGGAGTTCCTATCGGTTCTAGCTCCGATTGGCTTCCGGACGACCCCGAATGGAAGCGAATGCAATTTCATATATCCATAGGGACAAATTATGAAAAGATATCCAAGAAATGGGCCGCCTCAATTTTTGCTCCATACCTCGTGTACTACCCCCTACGAGGATTATTCGAAAACCGAGTTCCAATACTTTTTGCTCCGATTCACTTCCGGATGACTCCGAATGGAAGCGAATGCAATTTCATAAATCCATAGGGACAAATTATGAACAGAAATCAAAAAAACGGGCAGCCTCAATTTTTGCTCCATACCTCGTACCCTACGAGGATTATTCGGAAACCGAGTGCAATTACTATCAGCTCCGATTCACTTCCGGATGAACCCGAATGGACGCGAATGCAATTTCATAAATCCATAGGGACAAATTGTGAAAAGTAATCCAAAAAATGGGCTGCCTTAATTTTTGCTCCATACCTCGTGTACTACCCCCTACGAGGATTATTCGGAAACCGAGTTCCATTCTTTTCAGCTCCGATTCACTTCTGGACGACTCCGAATGGACGCGAATGTCATTTCATAAATCCATTGGGAAAAATTATGAAGAGAAATCAAAAAAAATGGGCCACCTCAATTTTTGCTCCATACCTCGTGTACTACCCCCTACGAGGATTATTCAGAAACCGAGTTCCATACGTTTCAGCTCCGATTCACTTCCGGATGACCCCGAATGGACACGAATGCAATTTCATAAATCCATAGGGACGAATTATGAAAAGAAATCCAAAAAATGGGCCGCCTCAATTTTTGCTCTATACCTCGTGTACTAACCCCTACGAGGATTATTCGGAAACCGAGTTCCATTACTTTTTGCTCCGATTCACTTCCGGACGACCCCGAATGGACGCGAATGCAATTTCATAAATTCACAGGGACAAATTATGAAAAGAAATCGAAAAAACGGGCCTCCTCAATTTTTGCTCCATAACTCGTGTACTACCCCCTACGAGGATTATTCGGAAATCGAGTTCCATTACTTTCAGCTCCGATTCACTTCCTGAAGAACCCAAATGGACGCGAAGGAAATTTCATAAATCCATAGGGACATATTATGAAAAGAAATCCAAAAAATGGGCTGCCTTAATTTTTGCTCCATACCTCGTGTACTACCCCCTACGAGGATTATTCAGAAAGCGAGTTCCATTCGTTTCAGCTCCGATTCACTTCCGGACGACCCTGAATGGACGCGAATGCAATTTTATAAATCCATAGGGACAAATTATGAAAAAGAATCCAAAAAACGGGCGGCCTCAATTTTTACTCCATTCCTCGTGTACAACCCCCTACGAGGATTATTCAGAAACCGAGTTCCATACGTTTCAGCTCCGATTCACTTTCGGATGACCCCGAATGGACGCGAATGCAATTTCATAAATCCATAGGGACGAATTATGAAAAGAAATCCAAAAAATGGGCCGCCTCAATTTTTGCTCTATACCTCGTGTACTAACCCCTACGAGGATTATTCGGAAATCGGGTTCCATTACTTTTTGCTCCGATTCACTTCCGGACGACCCCGAATGGACGTGAATGCAATTTCATAAATCCATAGGGACGAATTATGAAAAGAAATCCAAAAAATGGGCCGCCTCAATTTTTGCTCTATACCTCGTGTACTAACCCCTACGAGGATTATTCGGAAACCGAGTTCCATTACTTTTTGCTCCGATTCACTTCCGGACGACCCCGAATGGACGCGAATGCAATTTCATAAATCCATAGGGACAAATTGTGAAAAGAAATCCAAAAAATGGGCCGCCTCAATTTTTGCTCCATATCTCGTGTACTACCCCCTACGAGGATTATTCGGAAACAGAGTTCCATTCATTTCAGCTCCGATTCACTTCTAGACGACTCTGAATGAACGCGAATGTCATTTCATAAATCCATTGGGAAAAATTATGAAAAGAAATCAAAAAAATGGGCCACCTCAATTTTTGCTCCATACCTCGTGTACTACCCCCTACGAGGATTATTCGGAAATCGAGTTCCATACGTTTCAGCTCCGATTCACTTCCGGACGACCCCGAATGGACGCGAATGCAATTTCATAAATCCATAGGGACGAATTATGAAAAGAAATCCAAAAATGGGCCGCCTCAATTTTTGCTCCATACCTCGTGTCCCAATCCCTACGAGGATTATTCGAAAACCGAGTTCCATTACTTTTTGCTCCGATTCACTTCCGGATGACCCCGAATAGACGCGAATGCAATTTCATAAATCTATAGGGACAAATTATGAAAAGAAATCAAAAAAATGGGCTGCCTCAATTTTTGCTCCATAACTCGTGTACTACCCCCTACGAGGATTATTCGGAAATCGAGTTCCATTACTTTCAGCTCCGATTCACTTCCGGATGAACCCGAATGGACGCGAATGCAATTTCATAAATCCATAGGGACAAATTGTGAAAAGTAATCCAAAAAACGGGCTGCCTTAATTTTTGCTCCATACCTCGTGTACTACCCCCCTACGAGGATTATTCGGAAACCGAGTTTCATTCTTCTCAGCTCCGATTCACTTCTGGATGACTCCGAATGGACGCGAATGTCATTTCATAAATCCATTGGGAAAAATTATGAAAAGAAATCAAAAAAATGGGCTACCTCAATTTTTGCTCCATACCTCGTGTACTACCCCCTACGAGGATTATTCGGAAACCGAGTTCCATACGTTTCAGCTCCGATTCACTTCCGGATGACCCCGAATGGACGCGAATGCAATTTTATAAATCCATAGGGACGATTTATGAAAAGAAATCCAAAAAATGGGCCGCCTCAATTTTTGCTCTATACCTCGTGTACTAACCCCTACGAGGATTATTCGGAAACCGAGTTCCATTACTTTTTGCTCCGATTCACTTCCGGACGACCCCGAATGGACGCGAATGCAATTTCATAAATTCACAGGGACAAATTATGAAAAGAAATCGAAAAAACGGGCCGCCTCAATTTTTGCTCCATAACTCGTGTACTACCCCCTACGAGGATTATTCGGAAATCGAGTTCCATTACTTTCAGCTCCGATTCACTTTCGGATGACCCCAAATGGACGCGAAGGAAATTTCATAAATCCATAGGGACATATTATGAAAAGAAATCCAAAAAATGGGCCGCCTCAATTTTTGCTCCATACCTCGTGTACTACCCCCTACGAGGATTATTCGGAAATTGAGTTCCATTCGTTTCAGCTCCGATTCACTTCCGGACGACCTTGAATGGACGCGAATGCAATTTTATAAATCCATATGGACAAATTATGAAAAAGAATCCAAAAAATGGGCTGCCTCAATTTTTACTCCATACCTCGTGTACAACACACTACGAGGATTATTCGGAAACTGAGTTCCATTCGTTTCAGCTCCGATTCACTTCCGGACGACCCCGAATGGACGTGAATGCAATTTCATAAATCCATAGGGACAAATTAGGAAATGAAATCCAAAAAATGGGCCGCCTCAAATTTTTCTCCATACCTCGTGTACTACCCCCTACGAGGATTATTCGGAAACTGAGTGCCATTACTATCAGCTCTCATTCACTTCCGGATGAACCCGAATGTACGCGAATGCAATTTCATAAATCCATAGGGACAAATTATGAAAAGAAATCAAAAAAGGGGCAGCCTCAATTTTTACTCCATAGCTGGTGTACTACCCCTTACGAGGATTATTCGGAAACCGAGTTCCATTCGTTTCAGCTCCGATTCACTTCTGGACGACCTCGAATGGACGCGAATGCAATTTCATAAATCCATAGGGACGAATTATGAAAAGAAATCAAAAAAATGGGCAGCCTCAATTTTTGCTCCATACCTCGTGCCCTACGAAGATTATTCGGAAACCGAGTGCAATTACTATCAGCTCCGATTCACTTCCGGAAGAACCCGAATGGACGCGAATGCAATTTCATAAATCCATAGGGACAAATTGTGAAAAGAAATCCAAAAAACGGGCCGCCTCAATTTTTGCTCCATATCTCGTGTACTACCCCCTACGAGGATTATTCAGAAACAGAGTTCCATTCATTTCAACTCCGATTCACTTCCGGACGACCCTGAATGGACGCGAATGCAATTTTATAAATCCATAGGGACAAATTATGAAAAAGAATCCAAAAAACGGGCTGCCTCAATTTTTACTCCATACCTCGTGTACAACACACTACGAGGATTATTCGGAAACAGAGTTCCATTCGTTTCAGCTCCGATTCACTTCCGGACGACCCTGAATGGACGCGAATGCAATTTTATAAATCCATAGGGACAAATTATGAAAAAGAATCCAAAAAACGGGCTGCCTCAATTACTATTCGGAAACCGAGTGCAATTACTATCAGCTCCGATTCACTTCCGGATGAACCCGAATGGACGCGAATGCAATTTCATAAATCCATAGGGACAAATTGTGAAAAGTAATCCAAAAAACGGGCTGCCTTAATTTTTGCTCCATACCTCGTGTACTACCCCCCTACGAGGATTATTCGGAAACCGAGTTCCATTCTTTTCAGCTCCGATTCACTTCTGGACGACTCCGAATGGACGCGAATGTCATTTCATAAATCCATTGGGAAAAATTATGAAAAGAAATCAAAAAAATGGCCCACCTCAATTTTTGCTCCATACCTCGTGTACTACCCCCTACGAGGATTATTCGGAAACCGAGTTCCATACGTTTCAGCTCCGATTCACTTCCGGATGACCCCGAATGGACGCGAATGCAATTTCATAAATCCATAGGGACGATTTATGAAAAGAAATCCAAAAAATGGGCCGCCTCAATTTTTGCTCTATACCTCGTGTACTAACCCCTACGAGGATTATTCGGAAACCGAGTTCCATTACTTTTTGCTCCAATTCACTTCCGGACGACCCCGAATGGACGCAAATGCAATTTCATAAATTCACAGGGACAAATTATGAAAAGAAATCGAAAAAATGGGCCGCCTCAATTTTTGCTCCATAACTCGTGTACTACCCCCTACGAGGATTATTCGGAAATCGAGTTCCATTACTTTCAGCTCCGATTCACTTTCGGATGACCCCAAATGGACGCGAAGGAAATTTCATAAATCCATAGGGACATATTATGAAAAGAAATCCAAAAAATGGGCCGCCTCAATTTTTGCTCCATACCTCGTGTACTACCCCCTACGAGGATTATTCGGAAATTGAGTTCCATTCGTTTCAGCTCCGATTCACTTCCGGACGACCTTGAATGGACGCGAATGCAATTTTATAAATCCATAGGGACAAATTATGAAAAAGAATCCAAAAAATGGGCTGCCTCAATTTTTACTCCATACCTCGTGTACAACACACTACGAGGATTATTCGGAAACCGAGTTCCATTCGTTTCAGCTCCGATTCACTTCCGGACGACCCCGAATGGACGCGAATGCAATTTAATAAATCCATAGGGACAAATTAGGAAAAGAAATCCAAAAAACGGGCCGCCTCAAATTTTTCTCCATACCTCGTGTACTACCCCCTACGAGGATTATTCGGAAACTGAGTGCCATTACTATCAGCTCTCATTCACTTCCGGATGAACCCGAATTTACGCAAATGCAATTTCATAAATCCATAGGGACAAATTATGAAAAGAAATCAAAAAAGGGGCAGCCTCAATTTTTACTCCATAGCTGGTGTACTACCCCTTACGAGGATTATTCGGAAACCGAGTTCCATTCGTTTCAGCTCCGATTCACTTCTGGACGACCTCGAATGGACGCGAATGCAATTTCATAAATCCATAGGGACGAATTATGAAAAGAAATCAAAAAAATGGGCAGCCTCAATTTTTGCTCCATACCTCGTGCCCTACGAAGATTATTCGGAAACCGAGTGCAATTACTATCAGCTCCGATTCACTTCCGGAAGAACCCGAATGGACGCGAATGCAATTTCATAAATCCATAGGGACAAATTGTGAAAAGAAATCCAAAAAACGGGCCGCCTCAATTTTTGCTCCATATCTCGTGTACTACCCCCTACGAGGATTATTCGGAAACAGTTCCATTCATTTCAACTCCGATTCACTTCCGGACGACCCTGAATGGACGCGAATGCAATTTTATAAATCCATAGGGACAAATTATGAAAAAGAATCCAAAAAACGGGCTGCCTCAATTTTTACTCCATACCTCGTGTACAACACACTACGAGGATTATTCGGAAACAGAGTTCCATTCGTTTCAGCTCCGATTCACTTCCAGACGACCCTGAATGGACGCGAATGCAATTTTATAAATCCATAGGGACAAATTATGAAAAAGAATCCAAAAAACGGGCTGCCTCAATTACTATTCGGAAACCGAGTGCAATTACTATCAGCTCCGATTCACTTCCGGATGAACCCGAATGGACGCGAATGCAATTTCATAAATCCATAGGGACAAATTGTGAAAAGTAATCCAAAAAACGGGCTGCCTTAATTTTTGCTCCATACCTCGTGTACTACCCCCCTACGAGGATTATTCGGAAACCGAGTTCCATTCTTTTCAGCTCCGATTCACTTCTGGACGACTCCGAATGGACGCGAATGTCATTTCATAAATCCATTGGGAAAATTTATGAAAAGAAATCAAAAAAATGGCCCACCTCAATTTTTGCTCCATACCTCGTGTACTACCCCCTACGAGGATTATTCGGAAACCGAGTTCCATACGTTTCAGCTCCGATTCACTTCCGGATGACCCCGAATGGACGCGAATGCAATTTCATAAATCCATAGGGACGATTTATGAAAAGAAATCCAAAAAATGGGCCGCCTCAATTTTTGCTCTATACCTCGTGTACTAACCCCTACGAGGATTATTCGGAAACCGAGTTCCATTACTTTTTGCTCCAATTCACTTCCGGACGACCCCGAATGGACGCAAATGCAATTTCATAAATTCACAGGGACAAATTATGAAAAGAAATCGAAAAAATGGGCCGCCTCAATTTTTGCTCCATAACTCGTGTACTACCCCCTACGAGGATTATTCGGAAATCGAGTTCCATTACTTTCAGCTCCGATTCACTTTCGGATGACCCCAAATGGACGCGAAGGAAATTTCATAAATCCATAGGGACATATTATGAAAAGAAATCCAAAAAATGGGCCGCCTCAATTTTTGCTCCATACCTCGTGTACTACCCCCTACGAGGATTATTCGGAAATTGAGTTCCATTCGTTTCAGCTCCGATTCACTTCCGGACGACCTTGAATGGACGCGAATGCAATTTTATAAATCCATAGGGACAAATTATGAAAAAGAATCCAAAAAATGGGCTGCCTCAATTTTTACTCCATACCTCGTGTACAACACACTACGAGGATTATTCGGAAACCGAGTTCCATTCGTTTCAGCTCCGATTCACTTCCGGACGACCCCGAATGGACGCGAATGCAATTTAATAAATCCATAGGGACAAATTAGGAAAAGAAATCCAAAAAACGGGCCGCATCAAATTTTTCTCCATACCTCGTGTACTACCCCCTACGAGGATTATTCAGAAACTGAGTGCCATTACTATCAGCTCTCATTCACTTCCGGATGAACCCGAATGTACGCGAATGCAATTTCATAAATCCATAGGGACAAATTATGAAAAGAAATCAAAAAAGGGGCAGCCTCAATTTTTACTCCATAGCTGGTGTACTACCCCTTACGAGGATTATTCGGAAACCGAGTTCCATTCGTTTCAGCTCCGATTCACTTCTGGACGACCTCGAATGGACGCGAATGCAATTTCATAAATCCATAGGGACGAATTATGAAAAGAAATCAAAAAAATGGGCAGCCTCAATTTTTGCTCCATACCTCGTGCCCTACGAAGATTATTCGGAAACCGAGTGCAATTACTATCAGCTCCGATTCACTTCCGGAAGAACCCGAATGGACGCGAATGCAATTTCATAAATCCATAGGGACAAATTGTGAAAAGAAATCCAAAAAACGGGCCGCCTCAATTTTTGCTCCATATCTCGTGTACTACCCCCTACGAGGATTATTCGGAAACAGAGTTCCATTCATTTCAACTCCGATTCACTTCCGGACGACCCTGAATGGACGCGAATGCAATTTTATAAATCCATAGGGACAAATTATGAAAAAGAATCCAAAAAACGGGCTGCCTCAATTTTTACTCCATACCTCGTGTACAACACACTACGAGGATTATTCGGAAACAGAGTTCCATTCGTTTCAGCTCCGATTCACTTCCGGATGACCCTGAATGGACGCGAATGCAATTTTATAAATCCATAGGGACAAATTATGAAAAAGAATCCAAAAAATGGGCTGCCTCAATTACTATTCGGAAACCGAGTGCAATTACTATCAGCTCCGATTCACTTCCGGATGAACCCGAATGGACGCGAATGCAATTTCATAAATCCATAGGGACAAATTGTGAAAAGTAATCCAAAAAATGGGCTGCCTTAATTTTTGCTCCATACCTCATGTACTACCCCCCTACGAGGATTATTCGGAAACCGAGTTCCATTCTTTTCAGCTCCGTTTCACTTCTGGACGACTCCGAATGGACGCGAATGTCATTTCATAAATCCATGGGGAAAAATTATGAAAAGAAATCAAAAAAATGGGCCACCTCAATTTTTGCTCCATACCTCGTGTACTACCCCCTACGAGGATTATTCGGAAACCGAGTTCCATACGTTTCAGCTCCGATTCACTTCCGGATGACCCCGAATGGACGCGAATGCAATTTCATAAATCCATAGGGACGAATTATGAAAAGAAATCCAAAAAATGGGCCGCCTCAATTTTTGCTCTATACCTCGTGTAGTAACCCCTACGAGGATTATTCGGAAACCGAGTTCCATTACTTTTTGCTCTGATTCACTTCCGGACGACCCCGAATGGACGCGAATGCAATTTCATAAATTCACAGGGACAAATTATGAAAAGAAATCGAAAAAATGGGCCGCCTCAATTTTTGCTCCATAACTCGTGTACTACCCCCTACGAGGATTATTCGGAAATCGAGTTCCATTACTTTCAGCTCCGATTCACTTTCGGATCACCCCAATTGGACGCGAAGGAAATTTCATAAATCCATAGGGACATATTATGAAAAGAAATCCAAAAAATGGGCCGCCTCAATTTTTGCTCCATACCTCGTGTACTACCCCCTACGAGGATTATTCGGAAATCGAGTTCCATTCGTTTCAGCTCCGATTCACTTCCGGACGACCCTGAATGGACGCGAATGCAATTTTATAAATCCATAGGGACAAATTATGAAAAAGAATCCAAAAAATGGGCTGCCTCAATTTTTACTCCATACCTCGTGTACAACACACTACGAGGATTATTCGGAAACCGAGTTCCATTCGTTTCAGCTCCGATTCACTTCCGGACGACCCCGAATGGACGCGAATGCAATTTCATAAATCCATAGGGACAAATTAGGAAAAGAAATCCAAAAAACGGGCCGCCTAAATTTTTTCTCCATACCTCGTGTACTACCCCCTACGAGGATTATTCGAAAACTGAGTCCCATTACTATCAGCTCTCATTCACTTCCGGATGAACCCGAATGTACGCGAATGCAATTTCATAAATCCATAGGGACAAATTATGAAAAGGAATCAAAAAAACGGGCAGCCTCAATTTTTGCTCCATACCTCGTGCCCTACGAGGATTATTCGGAAACCGAGTGCAATTACTATCAGCTCCGATTCACTTCCGGATGAACGCGAATGGACGCGAATGCAATTTCATAAATCCATAGGGACAAATTGTGAAAAGTAATCCAAAAAACGGGCTGCCTTAATTTTTGCTCCATACCTCGTGTACTACCCCCTACGAGGATTATTCGGAAACCGAGTTCCATTCTTTTCAGCTCCGATTCACTTCTGGACGACTCCGAATGGACGCGAATGTCATTTCATAAATCCATTGGGAAAAATTATGCAAAGAAATCAAAAAAATGGGCCACCTCAATTTTTGCTCCATACCTCGTGTACTACCCCCTACGAGGATTATTCGGAAACCGAGTTCCATACGTTTCAGCTCCGATTCACTTCCGGACGACCCCGAATGTACGTGAATGCAATTTCATAAATCCATAGGGACGAATTATGAAAAGAAATCCAAAAATGGGCCGCCTCAATTTTTGCTCCATACCTCGCGTACCAATCCCTACGAGGATTATTCGGAAACCGAGTTCCATTACTTTTTGCTCTGATTCACTTCCGGACGACCCTGAATAGACGCGAATGCAATTTCATAAATCCATAGGGACAAATTATGAAAAGAAATCAAAAAAATGGGCCGCCTCAATTTTTGCTCCATAACTCGTGTACTACCCCCTACGAGGTTTATTCGGAAATTGAGTGCCATTACTTTCAGCTCTGATTCACTTTCGGATGACCCCCAATTGACGCGAATGCAATTTCATAAATCCATACGGACATATTATGAAAAGAAATCCAAAAAATGGGCTGCCTCAATTTTTGCTCCATACCTCGTGTACTACCCCCCACGAGGATTATTCGGAAATCGAGTTCCATTCGTTTCTGCTCCGATTCACTTCCGGACGACCCTAAATGGACGCGAATGCAATTTCATAAATCCATAGGGACAAATTATGAAAAGAAATCCAAAAAACGGGCCGCCTCAATTTTTTCTCCATACCTCATGTACAACCCCCTACGAGGATTATTCGGAAACTGAGTGCCATTACTATCAGCTCCCATTCACTTCCGGATGAACCCGAATGTACGCGAATGCAATTTCATAAATCCATAGGGACAAATTATGAAAAGAAATCAAAAAAGGGGCAGCCTCAATTTTTACTCCATAGCTAGTGTACTACCCCCTACGAGGATTATTCGGAAACCGAGTTCCATTCGTTTCAGCTCCGATTCACTTCCGGATGACCTCGAATGGACGCGAATGCAATTTCATAAATCCATAGGGATAAATTATGAAAATAAATCAAAAAAACGGGCAGCCTCAATTTTTGCTTCATACCTCGTGCCCTACGAGGATTATTCGGAAAACGAGTGCAATTACTATCAGCTCCGATTCACTTCCGGAAGAACCCGAATGGCCGCGAATGCAATTTCATAAATCCATAGGGACAAATTGTGAAAAGAAATCCAAAAAACGGGCCGCCTCAATTTTTGCTCCATATCTCGTGTACTACCCCCCTACGAGGATTATTCGGAAACCGAGTTCATTCATTTCAGCTCCGATTCACTTCTAGACGACTCTGAATGGACGCGAATGTCATTTCATAAATCCATTGGGAAAATTTATGAAAAGAAATCAAAAAAATGGGCCACCTCAATTTTTGCTCCATACCTCGTGTACTACCCCCTACGAGGATTATTCGGAAACCGAGTTCCATACGTTTCAGCTCCGATTCACTTCCGGACGACCCCAAATGGACGCGAATGCAATTTCATAAATCCATAGGGACGAATTATGAAAAGAAATCCAAAAATGGGTCGCCTCAATTTTTGCTCCATACCTCATGTACCAATCCCTACGAGGATTATTCGGAAACCGAGTTCCATTACTTTTTGCTCCGATTCACTTCCGGACGACCCCGAATAGACGCGCATGCAATTTCATAAATCCATAGGGACAAATTATGAAAAGAAATCGAAAAAATGGGCCACCTCAATTTTTGCTCCATAACTCGTGTACTACCCCCTACGAGGATTATTCGGAAATCGAGTTCCATTACTTTCAGCTCTGATTCACTTTCGGATGACCCCCAATCGACGCGAATGCAATTTCATAAATCCATAGGGACATATTATGAAAAGAAATCCAAAAAATGGGCCGCCTCAATTTTTACAACATACCTCGTGTACTACCCCCTACGAGGATTATTCGGAAATCGAGTTCCATTCGTTTCTGCTCCGATTCACTTCCGGGCGACCCTGAATGGACGCGAATGCAATTTTATAAATCTATAGGGACAAATTATGAAAATATATCCAAAAAATAGGCCGCCTCAATTTTCGCTCCATACCACGTGTACTTTTCCCTACGAGGATTATTCGGAAACCGGAGTTCCTATCGGTTCTAGCTCCGATTCGCTTCCGGACGACCCCGAATGGAAGCGAATGCAATTTCATAAATCCATAGGGACAAATTATGAAAAGATATCCAAAAAATGGGCCGCCTCAATTTTTGCTACATACCTCGTGTACTACCCACTACGAGGATTATTCGAAAACCGAGTTCCAATACTTTTTGCTCCAATTCACTTCCGGGTCACTCTGAATGGACGCGAATGCAATTTCATAAATCCATAGGGACAAATTATGAAAAGAAATCCAAAAAATGGGCCGCCTCAATTTTTGCTCCATACCTACGAGGATTATTCCGAAACCGAGTTCCATTACTTTTTGCTCCGATTCACTTCCGGACGACCCCGAATGGACGCGAATGCAATTTCATAAATTCATAGGGACAAATTATGAAAAGAAATCGAAAAAACGGGCCGCCTCAATTTTTGCTCCATAACTCGTGTACTACCCCCTACAAGGATTATTCAGAAATCGAGTTCCATTACTTTCAGCTCCGATTCACTTTCGGATGACCCCAAATGGACGCGAATGAAATTTCATAAATCCATAGGGACATATTATGAAAAGAAATCCAAAAAATGGGCCGCCTCAATTTTTGCTCCATACCTCGTGTATTACCCCCTACGAGGATTATTCGGATATCGAGTTCCATTCGTTTAAGCTCCGATTCACTTCCGGACGACCCTGAATGGACGCGAATGCAATTTTATAAATCCATAGGGACAAATTATGAAAAAGAATCCAAAAAATGGTCTGCCTCAATTTTTACTCCATACCTCGTGTACAACACCCTACGAGGATTATTCGGAAACCGAGTTCCATTCGTTTCAGCTCCGATTCACTTCCGGACGACCCCGAATGGACGCAAATGAAATTTCATAGATCCATAGGGACAAATTATGAAAAGAAATCCAAAAAATGGGCCGCCTCAATTTTTTCTCCATACCTCGTGTACTACCCCCTACGAGGATTATTCGGAAACTGAGTGCCATTACTATCAGCTCCCATTCACTTCCGGATGAACCCGAATGTACGCGAATGCAATTTCATAAATCCATAGGGACAAATTCTGAAAAGAAATCAAAAAAGGGGAAGCCTCAATTTTTACTCCATAGCTGGTGTACTAGCCCCTACGAGGATTATTCGGATACCGAGTTCCATTCGTTTCAGCTCCGATTCACTTCCGGACGACCTCGAATGGACGCGAATGCAATTTCATAAAGACATAGGGACACATTATGAAAAGGAATCCAAAAAATGGCCCACCTCAATTTTTGCTCCATACCTCGTGTACTAACCCCTACGAGGATTATTCGGAAACCGAGTTCCTGACGTTTTGCACCGATTCACTTCCGGACGATCCCGAATGGACGCGAATGCAATTTCATAAATCCATAGGGACAAATTTTGAAGAGAAATCCAAAAACCGGGCCGCCTCAATTTTTGCTCCATACCTCGTGTACTACCCCCTACAAGGATTATTCAAAAACCGAGTTCCATTCGTTTCAGCACCGATTCACTTCTGGACGACCCTGAATGGACGTGAATGCAATTTCATAAATCCATAAGGACAAACTATTAAAAGAAATCCAAAAAACGGGCCGTCTAAATTTTTGCTCCATACCTCGTGTACAACCCCATACGAGGATTATTCGGAAACCGAGTTCCATTACTTTTTCCTCGGATTCATTTCTGGACGACTCCGAATGGACGTGAATGCAATTTCCTAAATCCATTGGGACAAATTATGAAAAGAAATCAAATAAAAGGGCAGCCTCAATTTTTGCTCTAACCCTCGTGTACTACCCCCTACGAGGATTATTCGGAAACCGAGTGCCATTACTATCAGCTCCGATTCACTTCTGGATGAACCCCAATGGACGCGAATGCAATTTCATAAATCCATAGGGACAAATTATGAAAAGAAATACAAAAAACGAGCCGCCGCAATTTTTGCTCCATACCTCGTGTACTACCCCCTACGAGGATTATTCGGAAACCGAGTTCCTATCGGTTTTAGCTCGGATTCGCTTCCGAACGATCCCGAATGGACGTGAATGCAATTTCATAAATCCATAGGGACAAATTATGAAAAGATATCCAAAAAATAGGCCACCTCAATTTTCGCCCCATTCCTCGTGTACTACCCCCTACGAGGATTATTCGGAAACCGGAGTTCCTACCGGTTTTAGCTCTGATTCGCTTCCGGACGACCTCGAATGGAAGCGAATGCACTTTCATATATCCATAGGGACAAATTATGAAAAGATATCCAAAAAACGGGCCGCCTCAATTTTTGCTCCATACCTCGTGTACTACCCCCTACGAGGATTATTCAAAAATCGAGTTCTATTACTTTTTGCTCCGATTCACTTCTAGACGACTCCGAATGGACGCGAATGCAATTTCATAAATCCATAGGGACAAATTATGAAAAGAAATCAAAAAAACGGGAAGCCTCAATTTTGGCTCCATACCTCGTGTACTACCCCCTACGAGGATTATTCGGAAACCGAGTGCCATTACTCTCAGCTCTGATTCGCTTCTGGACGATCCCGAATGGACGCGAATGTAATTTCATAAATCCATAGGGACAAATTATGAAAAGATATCCAAAAAACAGGCCGCCTCAATTTTTGCTCCATACCTCGTTTACTACCCCCTACGAGGATTATTCGGAAACCGAGTTCCATACGTTTCAGCTCCGATTCACTTCCGGACGACCCCGAATGGACGCGAATGCAATTTCATAAATTCATAGGGACGAATTATGAAAAGAAATCCAATAAATGGGCCACCTCAATTTTTGCTCCATACCTCGTGTACTAACCCCTATGAGGATTATTCGGAAACCGAGTTCCATTACTTTTTCCTACGATTCACTTCCGGATGACCCCGAATGGACGCGAATGCAATTTCATAAATCCATAGGGACAAATTATGAAAAGAAATCGAAAAAATGGGCCGCCTCAATTTTTGCTCCATAACTCGTGTACTACCCCCTACGAGGATTATTCGGAAATCGAGTTCCATTACTTTCAGCTCCGATTCACTTTCGGATGACCCCCAATGGACGCGATTGCAATTTCATAAATCCATAGGGACATATTATGAAAAGAAATCTAAAAAATGGGCCGCCTCAATTTTTGCTCCATACCTCGTGTACTACCCCCTACGAGGATTATTCGGAAATCGAGTTCCATTCGTTTCAGCTCCGATTCACTTCCGGACGACCTTGAATGGACGCGAATGCAATTTTATAAATCCATAGGGAAAAATTATGAAAAGATATCCAAAAAACAGGCCGCCTCAATTTTCGCTCCATACCTCGTGTACTAACCCCTACGAGGATTATTCGGAAACCGGAGTTCCTATCGGTTCTAGCTCCGATTCGCTTCCGGACGACCCCGAATGGAAGCGAATGCAATTTCATAAATCCATAGGGACAAATTATGAAAAGATATCCAAAAAACGGGCCGCCTCAATTTTTGCTCCAAACCTCGTGTACTACCCCCTACGAGGATTATTCGAAAACCGAGTTCCATTACTTTTTGCTCCGATTCACTTCCGGATGACTCCGAATGGACGCGAATGCAATTTCATAAATCCATAGGGACAAATTATGAAAAGAAATAATATAAAAGGGCAGCCTCAATTTTTGCTCTAACCCTCGTGTACTACCCCCTACGAGGATTATTCGGAAACCGAGTGCCATTACTATCAGCTCCGATTCACTTCTGGATGAACCCCAATGGACGCGAACGCAATTTCATAAATCCATAGGGATAAATTATGAAAAGAAATACAAAAATGAGCCACCGTAATTTTTGCTCCATACCTCATGTACTACCCCCTACGAGGATTATTCAGAAACCGAGTTCCTATCGGTTTTAGCTCCGATTCGCTTCCGGACGATCCCGAATGGACGTGAATACAATTTCATAAATCCATAGGGACAAATTATGAAAAGATATCCAAAAAATAGGCCGCCTCAATTTTCGCCCCATTCCTCGTGCCTCAATTTTCGCTCCATACCTCGTGTACTAACCCCTACGAGGATTATTCGGAAACCGGAGTTCCTACCGGTTTTAGCTCTGATTCGCTTCCGGACGACCCCGAATGGAAGCGAATGCACTTTCATATATCCATAGGGACAAATTATGAAAAGATATCCAAAAAACGGGCCGCCTCAATTTTTGCTCCATACCTCGTGTACTACCCCCTACGAGGATTATTAAAAAATCGAGTTCCATTACTTTTTGCTCCGATTCACTTCCAGACGACTCCGAATGGACGCGAATGCAATTTCATAAATCCATAGGGACAAATTATGAAAAGAAATCAAAAAAACGGGAAGCCTCAATTTATGTTCCATACCTCGTGTACTACCCCCTACGAGGATTATTCGGAAACTGAGTGCCATTACTCTCAGCTCTGATTCGCTTCTGGACGATCCCGAATGGACGCGAATGTAATTTCATAAATCCATAGGGACAAATTATGAAAAGATATCCAAAAAACAGGCCGCCCCAATTTTTGCTCCATACCTCGTGTACTACCCCCTACGAGTATTATTCGGAAACCGAGTTCCATACGTTTCAGCTCCGATTCACTTCCGGATGACCCCGAATGGACGCGAATGCAATTTCATAAATCCATAGGGACAAATTATGAAAAGAAATCGAAAAAATGGGCCGCCTCAATTTTTGCTCCATAACTCGTGTACTAGCCCCTACGAGGATTATTCGAAAATCGAGTTCCATTCGTTTCAGCTCCGATTCACTTCCGGACGACCCTGAATGGACGCGAATTCAATTTTATAAATCCATAGGGACAAATTATGAAAAGATATCCAAAAAACAGGCCACCTCAATTTTCGCTCCATAACTCGTGTACTAACCCATACGAGGATTATTCGGAAACCGGAGTTCCTATCGGTTCTACCTCCGATTCGCTTCCGGACGACCCCGAATGGAAGCGAATGCAATTTCATAAATCCATAGGGACAAATTATGAAAAGATATCCAAAAAACGGGCCGCCTCAATTTTTGCTCCAAACCTCGTGTACTACCTCCTACGAGGATTATTCGAAAACCGAGTTCCATTACTTTTTGCTCCGATTCACTTCCGGATGACTCCGAATGGACGCGAATGCAATTTCATAAATCCATAGGGACAAATTATGAAAAGAAATCAAATAAAAGGGCAGCCTCAATTTTTGCTCTAACCCTCGTGTACTACCCCCTACGAGGATTATTCGGAAACCGAGTGCCATTACTATCAGCTCCGATTCACTTCTGGATGAACCCCAATGGACGCGAATGCAATTTCATAAACCCATAGGGACAAATTATGAAAAGAAATACAAAAAACGAGCCACCGCAATTTTTGCTCCATACCTCGTGTACTACCCCCTACGAGGATTATTCAGAAACCGAGTTCCTATCGGTTTTAGCTCTGATTCGCTTCCGGACGATCCCGAATGGACGCGAATGCAATTTCATAAATCCATAGGGACAAATTATGAAAAGAAATCAAAAAAACGGGAAGCCTCAATTTTTGCTCCATACCTCGTGTACTACCCCCTACGAGGATTGTTCGGAAACTGAGTGCCATTACTCTCAGCTCTGATTCGCTTCTGGACGATCCCGAATGGACGCGAATGTAATTTCATTAATCCATAGGGACAAATTATGAAAAGATATCCAAAAAACAGGCCGCCTCAATTTTTGCTCCATACCTCGTGTACTACCCCCTACGAGGATTATTCGGAAACCGAGTTCCATACGTTTCAGCTCCGATTCACTTCCGGACGACCCCGAATGGACGCGAATGCAATTTCATAAATTCATAGGGACGAATTATGAAAAGAAATCCAAAAAATGGGCCGCCTCAATTTTTGCTCCATACCTCGTGTACTAACCCCTATGAGGATTATTCGAAAACCGAGTTCCATTACTTTTTCCTACGATTCATTTCCGGACGATCCCGAATGGACGCGAATGCAATTTCATAAATCCATAGGGACAAATTATGAAAAGAAATCGAAAAAACGGGCCGCCTCAATTTTTGCTCCATAACTCGTGTACTACCCCCTACGAGGATTATTCGAAAATCGAGTTCCATTCGTTTCAGCTCCGATTCACTTCCGGACGACCCTGAATGGACGCGAATGCAATTTTATAAATCCATAGGGACAAATTATGAAAAGATATCCAAAAAACAGGCCACCTCAATTTTCGCTCCATACCTCGTGTACTAACCCCTACGAGGATTATTCGGAAACCGGAGTTCCTATCGGTTCTACCTCCGATTCGCTTCCGGACGACCCCGAATGGAAGCGAATGCAATTTCATAAATCCATAGGGACAAATTATGAAAAGATATCCAAAAAACGGGCCGCCTCAATTTTTGCTCCAAACCTCGTGTACTACCCCCTACGAGGATTATTCGAAAACCGAGTTCCATTACTTTTTGCTCCGATTCACTTCCGGATGACTCCGAATGGACGCGAATGCAATTTCATAAATCCATAGGGACAAATTATGAAAAGAAATCAAATAAAAGGGCAGCCTCAATTTTTGCTTTAACCCTCGTGTACTACCCCCTACGAGGATTATTCGGAAACCGAGTGCCATTACTATCAGTTCCGATTCACTTCTGGATGAACCCCAATGGACGCGAATGCAATTTCATAAATCCATAGGGACAAATTATGAAAAGAAATACAAAAAATGAGCCGCCGCAATTTTTGCTCCATACCTCGTGTACTACCCCCTACGAGGATTATTCAGAAACCGAGTTCCTATCGGTTTTAGCTCCGATTCGCTTCCGGACGATCCCGAATGGACGTGAATGCAATTTCATAAATCCATAGGGACAAATTATGAAAAGATATCCAAAAAATAGGCCTCCTCAATTTTCGCCCCATTCCTCGTGTACTACCCCCTACGAGGATTATTCGGAAACCGGAGTTCCTACCGGTTTTAGCTCTCTGATTCGCTTCCGGACGACCCCGAATGGAAGCGAATGCACTTTCATATATCCATAGGGACAAATTATGAAAAGATATCCAAAAAACGGGCCGCCTCAATTTTTGCTCCATACCTCGTGTACCACCCCATACGAGGATTATTCAAAAATCAAGTTCCATTACTTTTTGCTCCGATTCACTTCCAGACGACTTCGAATGGACGGGAATGCAATTTCATAAATCCATAGGGACAAATTATGAAAAGAAATCAAAAAAACAGGAAGCCTCAATTTTTGCTCCATACCTCGTGTACTACCCCCTACGAGGATTATTCGGAAACCGAGTGCCATTACTCTCAGCTCTGATTCGTTTCTGGACGATCCTGAATGGACGCGAATGTAATTTCATAAATCCATAGGGACAAATTATGAAAAGATATCCAAAAAACAGGTCGCCTCAATTTTTGCTCCATACCTCGTGTACTACCCCCTACGAGGATTATTCGGAAACCGAGTTCCATACGTTTCAGCTCCGATTCACTTCCGGACGACCCCGAATGGAAGCGAATGCAATTTCATAAATCCATAGGGACAAATTATGCCTACGAGGATTATTCGAAAACCGAGTTCCATTACTTTTTGCTCCAATTCATTTCCGGATGACTCCGAATGGACGCGAATGCAATTTCATAAATCCATAGGGACAAATTATGAAAAGAAATCAAATAAAAGGGCAGCCTCAATTTTTGCTCTAACCCTCGTGTACTACCCCCTACGAGGATTATTCGGAAACCGAGTGCCATTACTATCAGCTCCGATTCACTTCTGGATGAACCCCAATGGACGCGAATGCAATTTCATAAATCCATAGGGACAAATTATGAAAAGAAATACAAAAAACGAGCCGCCGCAATTTTTGCTCCATACCTCGTGTACTACCCCCTACGAGGATTATTCAGAAACCGAGTTCCAATCGGTTTTAGCTCCGATTCGCTTCCGGACGATCCTGAATGGACGCGAATGCAATTTCATCAATTCATAGGGACGAATTATGAAAAGAAATCCAAAAAATGGGCCGCCTCAATTTTTGCTCCATACCTCGTGTACTAACCCCTATGAGGATTATTCGGAAACCGAGTTCCATTACTTTTTCCTACGATTCACTTCCGGACGACCCCGAATGGACGCGAATGCAATTTCATAAATCCATAGGGACAAATTATGAAAAGAAATCAAAAAAACGGGCCGCCTCAATTTTTGCTCCATAACTCGTGTATTACCCCCTACGAGGATTATTCGGAAATCGAGTTCCATTACTTTCAGCTCCGATTCACTTTCGGATGACCCCCAATGGACGCGAATGCAATTTCATAAATCCATAGGGACATATTATGAAAAGAAATCCAAAAAATGGGCCGCCTCAATTTTTGCTCCATACCTCGTGTACTACCCCTACGAGGATTATTCGGAAATCGAGTTCCATTCGTTTCAGCTCCGATTCACTTCCGGACGACCCTGAATGGACGCGAATGCAATTTTATAAATCCATAGGGACAAATTATGAAAAGATATCCAAAAAACAGGCCGCCTCAATTTTCGCTCCATACCTCGTGTACTAACCCCTACGAGGATTATTCGGAAACCGGAGTTCCTATCGGTTCTAGCTCCGATTCGCTTCCGGACGACCCCGAATGGAAGCGAATGCAATTTCATAAATCCATAGGGACAAATTATGCCTACGAGGATTATTCGAAAACCGAGTTCCATTACTTTTTGCTCCAATTCATTTCCGGATGACTCCGAATGGACGCGAATGCAATTTCATAAATCCATAGGGACAAATTATGAAAAGAAATCAAATAAAAGGGCAGCCTCAATTTTTGCTCTAACCCTCGTGTACTACCCCCTACGAGGATTATTCGGAAACCGAGTGCCATTACTATCAGCTCCGATTCACTTCTGGATGAACCCCAATGGACGCGAATGCAATTTCATAAATCCATAGGGACAAATTATGAAAAGAAATACAAAAAACGAGCCGCCGCAATTTTCGCTCCATACCTCGTGTACTACTCCCTACGAGGATTATTCAGAAACCGAGTTCCTAACGGTTTTAGCTCCGATTCGCTTCCGGACGATCTTGAATGGACGCGAATGCAATTTCATAAATCCATAGGGACAAATTATGAAAAGAAATCAAAAAAACGGGAAGCCTTAATTTTTGCTCCATACCTCGTGTACTACCCCCTACGAGGATTATTCGAAAATCGAGTGCCATTACTCTCAGCTCTGATTCGCTTCTGGACGATCCCGAATGGACGCGAATGTAATTTCATAAATCCATAGGGACAAATTATGAAAAGATATCCAAAAAACAGGCCGCCTCAATTTTTGCTCCATACCTCGTGTACTACCCCCTACGAGGATTATTCGGAAACCGAGTTCCATACGTTTCAGCTCCGATTCACTTCCGGACGACCCCGAATGGACGCGAATGCAATTTCATAAATTCATAGGGACGAATTATGAAAAGAAATCCAAAAAATGGGCCGCCTCAATTTTTGCTCCATACCTCGTGTACTAACCCCTATGAGGATTATTCCGAAACCGAGTTCCATTACTTTTTCCTACGATTCACTTCCGGACGACCCCGAATGGACGCGAATGCAATTTCATAAATCCATAGGGACAAATTATGAAAAGAAATCAAAAAAACGGGCCGCCTCAATTTTTGCTCCATAACTCGTGTACTACCCCCTACGAGGATTATTCGGAAATCGAGTTCCATTACTTTCAGCTCCGATTCACTTTCGGATGACCCCCAATGGACGCGAATGCAATTTCATAAATCCATAGGGACATATTATGAAAAGAAATCCAAAAAATGGGCCGCCTCAATTTTTGCTCCATACCTCGGGTACTACCCCCTACGAGGATTATTCGGAAATCGAGTTCCATTCATTTCAGCTCCGATTCACTTCCGGACGACCCTGAATGGACGCGAAAGCAATTTTATAAATCCATAGGGACAAATTATGAAAAGATATCCAAAAAACAGGCCGCCTCAATTTTCGCTCCATACCTCGTGTACTAACCCCTACGAGGATTATTCGAAAATCGGAGTTCCTATCGGTTCTACCTCCGATTCGCTTCCGGACGACCCCGAATGGAAGCGAATGCAATTTCATAAATCCATAGGGACAAATTATGAAAAGATATCCAAAAAACGGGCCGCCTCAATTTTTGCTCCAAACCTCGTGTACTACCCCCTACGAGGATTATTCGAAAACCGAGTTCCATTACTTTTTGCTCCGATTCACTTCCGGATGACTCCGAATGGACGCGAATGCAATTTCATAAATCCATAGGGACAAATTATGAAAAGAAATCAAATAAAAGGGCAGCCTCAATTTTTGCTTTAACCCTCGTGTACTACCCCCTACGAGGATTATTCGGAAACCGAGTGCCATTACTATCAGCTCCGATTCACTTCTGGATGAACCCCAATGGACGCGAATGCAATTTCATAAATCCATAGAGACAAATTATGAAAAGAAATACAAAAAATGAGCCGCCGCAATTTTTGCTCCATACCTCGTGTACTACCCCCTACGAGGATTATTCAGAAACCGAGTTCCTATCGGTTTTAGCTCTGATTCGCTTCCGGACGATCCCGAATGGACGTGAATGCAATTTCATAAATCCATAGGGACAAATTATGAAAAGATATCCAAAAAATAGGCCGCCTCAATTTTCGCCCCATTCCTCGTGTACTACCCCCTACGAGGATTATTCGGAAACCGGAGTTCCTACCGGTTTTAGCTCTCTGATTCGCTTCCGGACGACCCCGAATGGAAGCGAATACACTTTCATATATCCATAGGGACAAATTATGAAAAGATATCCAAAAAACGGGCCACCTCAATTTTTGCTCCATACCTCGTGTACCACCCCATACGAGGATTATTCAAAAATCGAGTTCCATTACTTTTTGCTCTGATTCACTTCCAGACGACTTCGAATGGACGCGAATGCAATTTCATAAATCCATAGGGACAAATTATGAAAAGAAATCAAAAAACAGGAAGCCTCAATTTTTGCTCCATACCTCGTGTACTACCCCCTACGAGGATTATTCGGAAACCGAGTGCCATTACTCTCAGCTCTGATTCGCTTCTGGACGATCCTGAATGGACGCGAATGTAATTTCATAAATCCATAGGGACAAATTATGAAAAGATATCCAAAAAACAGGCCGCCTTAATTTTTGCTCCATACCTCGTGTACTACCCCCTACGAGGATTATTCGGAAACCGAGTTCCATACGTTTCAGCTCCGATTCACTTCCAGACGACCCCGAATGGACGCGAATGCAATTTCATCAATTCATAGGGACGAATTATGAAAAGAAATCCAAAAAATGGGCCGCCTCAATTTTTGCTCCATACCTCGTGTACTAACCCCTATGAGGATTATTCGGAAACCGAGTTCCATTACTTTTTCCTACGATTCACTTCCGGACGACTCCGAATGGACGCGAATGCAATTTCAAAAATCCATAGGGACAAATTATGAAAAGAAATCGAAAAAACGGGCCCCCTCAATTTTTGCTCCATAACTCGTGTACTACCCCCTACGAGGATTATTCGGAAATCGAGTTCCATTACTTTCAGCTCCGATTCACTTTTGGATGACCCCCAATGGACGCGAATGCAATTTCATAAATCCATAGGGACATATTATGAAAAGAAATCCAAAAAATGGGTCGCCTCAATTTTTGCTCCATACCTCGTGTACTACCCCTACGAGGATTATTCGGAAATCGAGTTCCATTCGTTTCAGCTCCGATTCGCTTCCGGACGACCCCGAATGGAAGCGAATGCAATTTCATAAATCCATAGGGACAAATTATGCCTACGAGGATTATTCGAAAACCGAGTTCCATTACTTTTTGCTCCAATTCATTTCCGGATGACTCCGAATGGACGCGAATGCAATTTCATAAATCCATAGGGACAAATTATGAAAAGAAATCAAATAAAAGGGCAGCCTCAATTTTTGCTCTAACCCTCGTGTACTACCCCCTACGAGGATTATTCGGAAACCGAGTGCCATTACTATCAGCTCCGATTCACTTCTGGATGAACCCCAATGGACGCGAATGCAATTTCATAAATCCATAGGGACAAATTATGAAAAGAAATACAAAAAACGAGCCGCCGCAATTTTTGCTCCATACCTCGTGTACTACCCTCTACGAGGATTATTCAGAAACCGAGTTCCAATCGGTTTTAGCTCCGATTCGCTTCCGGACGATCCTGAATGGACGCGAATGCAATTTCATCAATTCATAGGGACGAATTATGAAAAGAAATCCAAAAAATGGGCCGCCTCAATTTTTGCTCCATACCTCGTGTACTAACCCCTATGAGGATTATTCGGAAACCGAGTTCCATTACTTTTTCCTACGATTCACTTCCGGACGACCCCGAATGGACGCGAATGCAATTTCATAAATCCATAGGGACAAATTATGAAAAGAAATCAAAAAAATGGGCCGCCTCAATTTTTGCTCCATAACTCGTGTATTACCCCCTACGAGGATTATTCGGAAATCGAGTTCCATTACTTTCAGCTCCGATTCACTTTCGGATGACCCCCAATGGACGCGAATGCAATTTCATAAATCCATAGGGACATATTATGAAAAGAAATCCAAAAAATGGGCCGCCTCAATTTTTGCTCCATACCTCGTGTACTACCCCTACGAGGATTATTCGGAAATCGAGTTCCATTCGTTTCAGCTCCGATTCACTTCCGGACGACCCTGAATGGACGCGAATGCAATTTTATAAATCCATAGGGACAAATTATGAAAAGATATCCAAAAAACAGGCCGCCTCAATTTTCGCTCCATACCTCGTGTACTAACCCCTACGAGGATTATTCGGAAACCGGAGTTCCTATCGGTTCTAGCTCCGATTCGCTTCCGGACGACCCCGAATGGAAGCGAATGCAATTTCATAAATCCATAGGGACAAATTATGCCTACGAGGATTATTCGAAAACCGAGTTCCATTACTTTTTGCTCCAATTCATTTCCGGATGACTCCGAATGGACGCGAATGCAATTTCATAAATCCATAGGGACAAATTATGAAAAGAAATCAAATAAAAGGGCAGCCTCAATTTTTGCTCTAACCCTCGTGTACTACCCCCTACGAGGATTATTCGGAAACCGAGTGCCATTACTATCAGCTCCGATTCACTTCTGGATGAACCCCAATGGACGCGAATGCAATTTCATAAATCCATAGGGACAAATTATGAAAAGAAATACAAAAAACGAGCCGCCGCAATTTTTGCTCCATACCTCGTGTACTACTCCCTACGAGGATTATTCAGAAACCGAGTTCCTATCGGTTTTAGCTCCGATTCGCTTCCGGACGATCCTGAATGGACGCGAATGCAATTTCATAAATCCATAGGGACAAATTATGAAAAGAAATCAAAAAAACGGGAAGCCTTAATTTTTGCTCCATACCTCGTGTACTACCCCCTACGAGGATTATTCGAAAACCGAGTGCCATTACTCTCAGCTCTGATTCGCTTCTGGACGATCCCGAATGGACGCGAATGTAATTTCATAAATCCATAGGGACAAATTATGAAAAGATATCCAAAAAACAGGCCGCCTCAATTTTTGCTCCATACCTCGTGTACTACCCCCTACGAGGATTATTCGGAAACCGAGTTCCATACGTTTCAGCTCCGATTCACTTCCGGACGACCCCGAATGGACGCGAATGCAATTTCATAAATTCATAGGGACGAATTATGAAAAGAAATCCAAAAAATGGGCCGCCTCAATTTTTGCTCCATACCTCGTGTACTAACCCCTATGAGGATTATTCCGAAACCGAGTTCCATTACTTTTTCCTACGATTCACTTCCGGACGACCCCGAATGGACGCGAATGCAATTTCATAAATCCATAGGGACAAATTATGAAAAGAAATCAAAAAAACGGGCCGCCTCAATTTTTGCTCCATAACTCGTGTACTACCCCCTACGAGGATTATTCGGAAATCGAGTTCCATTACTTTCAGCTCCGATTCACTTTCGGATGACCCCCAATGGACGCGAATGCAATTTCATAAATCCATAGGGACATATTATGAAAAGAAATCCAAAAAATGGGCCGCCTCAATTTTTGCTCCATACCTCGGGTACTACCCCCTACGAGGATTATTCGGAAATCGAGTTCCATTCGTTTCAGCTCCGATTCACTTCCGGACGACCCTGAATGGACGCGAAAGCAATTTTATAAATCCATAGGGACAAATTATGAAAAGATATCCAAAAAACAGGCCGCCTCAATTTTCGCTCCATACCTCGTGTACTAACCCCTACGAGGATTATTCGAAAATCGGAGTTCCTATCGGTTCTACCTCTGATTCGCTTCCGGACGACCCCGAATGGAAGCGAATGCAATTTCATAAATCCATAGGGACAAATTATGAAAAGATATCCAAAAAACGGGCCGCCTCAATTTTTGCTCCAAACCTCGTGTACTACCCCCTACGAGGATTATTCGAAAACCGAGTTCCATTACTTTTTGCTCCGATTCACTTCCGGATGACTCCGAATGGACGCGAATGCAATTTCATAAATCCATAGGGACAAATTATGAAAAGAAATCAAATAAAAGGGCAGCCTCAATTTTTGCTTTAACCCTCGTGTACTACCCCCTACGAGGATTATTCGGAAACCGAGTGCCATTACTATCAGCTCCGATTCACTTCTGGATGAACCCCAATGGACGCGAATGCAATTTCATAAATCCATAGAGACAAATTATGAAAAGAAATACAAAAAATGAGCCGCCGCAATTTTTGCTCCATACCTCGTGTACTACCCCCTACGAGGATTATTCAGAAACCGAGTTCCTATCGGTTTTAGCTCTGATTCGCTTCCGGACGATCCCGAATGGACGTGAATGCAATTTCATAAATCCATAGGGACAAATTATGAAAAGATATCCAAAAAATAGGCCGCCTCAATTTTCGCCCCATTCCTCGTGTACTACCCCCTACGAGGATTATTCGGAAACCGGAGTTCCTACCGGTTTTAGCTCTCTGATTCGCTTCCGGACGACCCCGAATGGAAGCGAATACACTTTCATATATCCATAGGGACAAATTATGAAAAGATATCCAAAAAACGGGCCACCTCAATTTTTGCTCCATACCTCGTGTACCACCCCATACGAGGATTATTCAAAAATCGAGTTCCATTACTTTTTGCTCCGATTCACTTCCAGACGACTTCGAATGGACGCGAATGCAATTTCATAAATCCATAGGGACAAATTATGAAAAGAAATCAAAAAACAGGAAGCCTCAATTTTTGCTCCATACCTCGTGTACTACCCCCTACGAGGATTATTCGGAAACCGAGTGCCATTACTCTCAGCTCTGATTCGCTTCTGGACGATCCTGAATGGACGCGAATGTAATTTCATAAATCCATAGGGACAAATTATGAAAAGATATCCAAAAAACAGGCCGCCTTAATTTTTGCTCCATACCTCGTGTACTACCCACGAGGATTATTCGGAAACCAAGTTCCATACGTTTCAGCTCCGATTCACTTCCAGACGACCCCGAATGGACGCGAATGCAATTTCATCAATTCATAGGGACGAATTATGAAAAGAAATCCAAAAAATGGGCCGCCTCAATTTTTGCTCCATACCTCGTGTACTAACCCCTATGAGGATTATTCGGAAACCGAGTTCCATTACTTTTTCCTACGATTCACTTCCGGACGACTCCGAATGGACGCGAATGCAATTTCATAAATCCATAGGGACAAATTATGAAAAGAAATCGAAAAAACGGGCCGCCTCAATTTTTGCTCCATAACTCGTGTACTACCCCCTACGAGGATTATTCGGAAATCGAGTTCCATTACTTTCAGCTCCGATTCACTTTTGGATGACCCCCAATGGACGCGAATGCAATTTCATAAATCCATAGGGACATATTATGAAAAGAAATCCAAAAAATGGGTCGCCTCAATTTTTGCTCCATACCTCGTGTACTACCCCTACGAGGATTATTCGGAAATCGAGTTCCATTCGTTTCAGCTCCGATTCACTTCCGGACGACCCTGAATGGACGCGAATGCAATTTTATAAATCCATAGGGACAAATTATGAAAAGATATCCAAAAAACAGGCCACCTCAATTTTCGCTCCATACCTCGTGTACTAACCCCTACGAGGATTATTCGGAAACCGGAGTTCCTATCGGTTCTAGCTCCGATTCGCTTCCGGACGACCCCGAATGGAAGCGAATGCAATTTCATAAATCCATAGGGACAAATTATGCCTACGAGGATTATTCGAAAACCGAGTTCCATTACTTTTTGCTCCAATTCATTTCCGGATGACTCCGAATGGACGCGAATGCAATTTCATAAATCCATAGGGACAAATTATGAAAAGAAATCAAATAAAAGGGCAGCCTCAATTTTTGCTCTAACCCTCGTGTACTACCCCCTACGAGGATTATTCGGAAACCGAGTGCCATTACTATCAGCTCCGATTCACTTCTGGATGAACCCCAATGGACGTGAATGCAATTTCATAAATCCATAGGGACAAATTATGAAAAGAAATACAAAAAACGAGCCGCCGCAATTTTTGCTCCATACCTCGTGTACTACCCCCTACGAGGATTATTCAGAAATCGAGTTCCTATCGGTTTTAGCTCCGATTCGCTTCCGGACGATCCTGAATGGACGCGAATGCAATTTCATAAATCCATAGGGACAAATTATGAAAAGAAATCAAAAAAATGGGAAGCCTCAATTTTTGCTCCATACCTCGTGTACTACCCCCTTCGAGGATTATTCGAAAACCGAGTGCCATTACTCTCAGCTCTGATTCGCTTCTGGACGATCCCGAATGGACGCGAATGTAATTTCATAAATCCATAGGGACAAATTATGAAAAGATATCCAAAAAACAGGCCGCCTCAATTTTTGCTCCATACCTCGTGTACTACCCCCTACGAGGATTATTCGGAAACCGAGTTCCATACGTTTCAGCTCCGATTCACTTTTGGACGACCCCGAATGGACGCGAATGTAATTTCATAAATTCATAGGGACGAATTATGAAAAGAAATCCAAAAAATGGGCCGCCTCAATTTTTGCTCCATACCTCGTGTACTAACCCCTATGAGGATTATTCCGAAACCGAGTTCCATTACTTTTTCCTACGATTCACTTCCGGACGACCCCGAATGGACGCGAATGCAATTTCATAAATCCATAGGGACAAATTATGAAAAGAAATCAAAAAAATGGGCCACCTCAATTTTTGCTCCATAACTCGTGTACTACCCCCTACGAGGATTATTCGGAAATCGAGTTCCATTACTTTCAGCCCCGATTTACTTTCGGATGACCCCCAATGGACGCGAATGCAATTTCATAAATCCATAGGGACATATTATGAAAAGAAATCCAAAAAATGGGCCGCCTCAATTTTTGCTCCATACCTCGTGTACTACCCCCTACGAGGATTATTCGGAAATCGAGTTCCATTCGTTTCAGCTCCGATTCACTTCCGGACGACCCTGAATGGACGCGAAAGCAATTTTATAAATCCATAGGGACAAATTATGAAAAGATATCCAAAAAACAGGCCGCCTCAATTTTCGCTCCATACCTCGTGTACTAATCCCTACGAGGATTATTCGGAAACCGGAGTTCCTATCGGTTCTAGCTCCGATTCGCTTCCGGACGACCCCGAATAGAAGCGAATGCAATTTCATAAATCCATAGGGACAAATTGTGAAAAGAAATCAAATAAAAGGGCAGCCTCAATTTTTGCTCTAACCCTCGTGTACTACCCCCTACGAGGATTATTCGGAAACCGAGTGCCATTACTATCAGCTCCGATTCACTTCTGGATGAACCCCAATGGACACGAATGCAATTTCATAAATCCATAGGGACAAATTATGAAAAGAAATACAAAAAACGAGCTGCCGCAATTTTTGCTCCATTCCTCGTGTACTACCCCCTACGAGGATTATTCAGAAACCGAGTTCCTATCGGTTTTAGCTCCGATTCGCTTCCGGACGATCCCGAATGGAAGCGAATGCAATTTCATAAATCCATAGGGACAAATTATGAAAAGAAATCAAAAAAACGGGAAGCCTCAATTTTTGCTCCATACCTCGTGTACTACCCCGTACGAGGATTATTCGGAAACTGAGTGCCATTACTCTCAGCTCTGATTCACTTCTGGACGATCCCGAATGAACGCGAATGTAATTTTATTAATCCATAGGGACAAATTATGAAAAGATATCCAAAAAACAGGCCGCCTCAATTTTTGCTCCATACCTCGTGTACTACCCCCTACGAGGATTATTCGGAAACCGAGTTCCATACTTTTCAGCTCCGATTCACTTCCGGACGACCCCAAATGGACGCAAATGCAATTTCATAAATTCATAGGGACGAATTATGAAAAGAAATCCAAAAAATGGGCCGCCTCAATTTTTGCTCCATACCTCGTGTACTAACCCCTATGAGGATTATTCGGAAACCGAGTTCCATTACTTTTTCCTACGATTCATTTCCGGACGTCCCCGAATGGACGCGAATGAAATTTCATAAATCCATAGGGACAAATTATGAAAAGAAATCGAAAAAACGGGCCACCTCAATTTTTGCTCCATAACTCGTGTACTACCCCTACGAGGATTATTCGAAAATCGAGTTCCATTCGTTTCAGCTCTGATTCACTTCCGGACGACCCTGAATGGACGCGAATGCAATTTTATAAATCCATAGGGACAAATTATGAAAAGATATCCAAAAAACAGGCCGCCTCAAGTTTCGCTCCATACCTCATGTACTAACCCCTACGAGGATTATTCGGAAACCGGAGTTCCTATCGGTTCTACCTCCGATTCGCTTCCGGACGACCCCGAATGGAAGCGAATGCAATTTCATAAATCCATAGGGACAAATTATGAAAAGATATCCAAAAAACGGGCCGCCTCAATTTTTGCTCCAAACCTCGTGTACTACCCCCTACGAGGATTATTCGAAAACCGAGTTCCATTACTTTTTGCTCCGATTCACTTCCGGATGACTCCGAATGGACGCGAATGCAATTTCATAAATCCATAGGGACAAATTATGAAAAGAAATCAACTAAAAGGGCAGCCTCAATTTTTGCTTTAACCCTCGTGTACTACCCCCTACGAGGATTATTCGGAAACCGAGTGCCATTACTATCAGCTCCGATTCACTTCTGGATGAACCCCAATGGACGCGAATGCAATTTCATAAATCCATAGGGACAAATTATGAAAAGAAATACAAAAAATGAGCCGCCGCAATTTTTGCTCCATACCTCGTGTACTACCCCCTACGAGGATTATTCAGAAACCGAGTTCCTATCGGCTTTAGCTCCGATTCGCTTCCGGACGATCCCGAATGGACGTGAATGCAATTTCATAAATCCATAGGGACAAATTATGAAAAGATATCCAAAAAATAGGCCGCCTCAATTTTCACCCCATTCCTCGTGTACTACCCCCTACGAGGATTATTCGGAAACCGGAGTTTCTACCGGTTTTAGCTCTCTGATTCACTTCCGGACGACCCCGAATGGAAGCGAATGTACTTTCATATATCCATAGGGACAAATTATGAAAAGATATCCAAAAAACGGGCCGCCTCAATTTTTGCTCCATACCTCGTGTACCACCCCATACGAGGATTATTCAAAAATCGAGTTCCATTACTTTTTGCTCCGATTCACTTCCAGACGACTTCGAATGGACGTGAATGCAATTTCATAAATCCATAGGGACAAATTATGAAAAGAAATAAAAAAACAGGAAGCCTCAATTTTTGCTCCATACCTCGTGTACTACCCCCTACGAGGATTATTCAGAAACCGAGTGCCATTACTCTCAGCTCTGATTCGCTTCTGGACGATCCTGAATGGACGCGAATGTAATTTCATAAATCCATAGGGACAAATTATGAAAAGATATCCAAAAAACAGGCCGCCTCAATTTTTGCTCCATACCTCGTGTACTACCCCCTACGAGGATTATTCGGAAACCGAGTTCCATACGTTTCAGCTCCGATTCACTTCCGGACGACCCCAAATGGACGCGAATGCAATTTCATCAATTCATAGGGACGAATTATGAAAAGAAATCCAAAAAATGGGTCGCCTCACTTTTTGCTCCATACCTCGTGTACTACCCCTACGAGGATTATTCGGAAATCGAGTTCCATTCGTTTCAGCTCTGATTCACTTCAGGACGACCCTGAATGGACGTGAATGCAATTTTATAAATCCATAGGGACAAATTATGAAAAGATATCCAAAAAACAGGCCGCCTCAATTTTCGCTCCATACCTCGTGTACTAACCCCTACGAGGATTATTCGGAAACCGGAGTTCCTATCGGTTCTAGCTCCGATTCGCTTCCGGACGACCCCGAATGGAAGCGAATGCAATTTCATAAATCCATAGGGACAAATTATGCCTACGAGGATTATTCAAAAACCGAGTTCCATTACTTTTTGCTCCAATTCATTTCCGGTTGACTCCGAATGGACGCGAATGCAATTTCATAAATCCATAGGGACAAATTATGAAAAGAAATCAAATAAAAGGGCAGCCTCAATTTTTGCTCTAACCCTCGTGTACTACCCCCTACGAGGATTATTCGGAAACCGAGTGCCATTACTATCAGCTCCGATTCACTTCTGGATGAACCTCAATGGACGCGAATGCAATTTCATAAATCCATAGGGACAAATTATGAAAAGAAATACAAAAAACGAGCCGCCGCAATTTTTGCTCCATACCTCGTGTACTACCCCCTACGAGGATTATTCAGAAACCGAGTTCCTATCGATTTTAGCTCCGATTCGCTTCCGGACGATCCCGAATGGACGTGAATGCAATTTCATAAATCCATAGGGACAAATTATGAAAAGATATCCAAAAAATAGGCCGCCTCAATTTTCGCCCCATTCCTCGTGTACTACCCCCAACGAGTATTATTCGGAAACCGGAGTTCCTACCGGTTTTAGCTCTAATTCGCTTCCGGACGACCACGAATGGAAGGGAATGCACTTTCATATATCCATAGGGACAAATTATGAAAAGATATCCAAAAAACGGGCTGCCTCAATTTTTGCTCCATACCTCATGTACTACCCCCTACGAGGATTATTCAAAAATCGAGTTCCATTACTTTTTGCTCCGATTCACTTCCAGACGACTCCGAATGGACGCGAATGCAATTTCATAAATCCATAGGGACAAATTATGAAAAGAAATCAAAAAAACGGGAATCCTCAATTTTTGCTCCATACCTCGTGTACTACCCCCTACGAGGATTATTCGGAAACCGAGTGCCATTACTCTCAGCTCTGATTCGCTTCTGGACGATCGCGAATGGACGCGAATGTAATTTCATAAATCCATAGGGACAAATTATGAAAAGATATCCAAAAAATAGGCCGCCTCAATTTTTGCTCCATACCTCGTGTACTACCCCCTACGAGGATTATTCGGAAACTGAGTTCCATACGTTTCAGCTCCGATTCACTTCCGGACGACCCCGAATGGACGCGAATGCAATTTCATAAATTCATAGGGACGAATTATGAAAAGAAATCCAAAAAATGGGCCGCCTCAATTTTTCCTCCATACCTCGTGTACTAACCCCTATGAGGATTATTCGGAAACCGAGTTCCATTACTTTTTCCTACGATTCACTTCCGGACGACCCCGAATGGACGCGAATGTAATTTCATAAATCCATAGGGACAAATTATGAAAAGAAATCAAAAAAACGGGCCGCCTCAATGTTTGCTCCATAACTCGTGTACTACCCCCTACGAGGATTATTCGGAAATCGAGTTCCATTACTTTCAGCTCTGATTCACTTTCGGATGACCCCCAATGGACGCGAATGCAATTTCATAAATCCATAGGGACATATTATGAAAAGAAATTCAAAAAATGGGCCGCCTCAATTTTTGCTCCATACCTCGTGTACTACCCCCCTACGAGGATTATTCGGAAATCGAGTTCCATTCGTTTCAGCTCCGATTCACTTCCGGACGACCCTGAATGGACGCGAAAGCAATTTTATAAATCCATAGGGACAAATTATGAAAAGATATCCAAAAAACAGGCCGCCTCAATTTTCGCTCCATACCTCGTGTACTAACCCCTACGAGGATTATTCGGAAACCGGAGTTCCTATCGGTTCTAGCTCCGATTCGCTTCCGGACGACCCCGAATGGAAGCGAATGCAATTTCATAAATCCATAGGGACAAATTATGAAAAGATATCCAAAAAACGGGACGCCTCAATTTTTGCTCCAAACCTCGTGTACTACCCCCTACGAGGATTATTCGAAAACCGAGTTCCATTACTTTTTGCTCCGATTCACTTCCGGATGACTCCGAATGGACGCGAATGCAATTTCATAAATCCATAGGGACAAATTATGAAAAGAAATAAAAAAAAAAGGCAGCCTCAATTTTTGCTCCATACCTCGTGTACTACCCCCTACGATGATTATTCGGAAACCGAGTGCAATTACTATCAGCTCCGATTCACTTCCGGATGAACCCGAATGGACGCGAATGCAATTTCATAAATCCATAGGGACAAATTGTGAAAAGAAATCTAAAAAACGGGTCGTCTCAATTTTTGCTCCATACCTCGTGTACTACCCCCCTACGAGGATTATTCGAAAACCGAGTTCCATTCATTTCAGCTCCGATTCACTTCTGGACGACTCCGAATGGACGCGAATGTCATTTCATAAATCCATTGGGAAAAATTATGAAAAGAAATCAAAAAAATGGGCCACCTTAATTTTTTGCTCCATACCTCGTGTACTACCCCCTACGAGGATTATTCGAAAATCGAGTTCCATACGTTTCAGCTCCGATTCACTTCCGGACGACCCCGAATGGACGCGAATGCAAATTCATAAATCCATTGGGACGAATTATGAAAAGAAATCCAAAAAATGGGCTGCCTCAATTTTTGCTCCATACCTCGTGTACTAACCCCTACGAGGATTATTAGGAAACCGAGTTCTATTACTTTTTGCTCCGACTAACTTCCGGACGACCCCGAATTGACGCGAATGCAATTTCTTAAATCCATAGGGACAAATTATGAATAGAAATCGAAAAAATGGGCCGCCTCAATTTTTGCTCCATAACTCGTGTACTACCCCCTACGAGGATTATTCGGAAATCGAGTTCCATTACTTTCAGCTCCGATTCACTTTCGGATGACCCCCAATGGACGCGAATGCAATTTCATAAATCCATAGGGACATATTATGAAAAGAAATCCAAAAAATGGGCCTCCTCAATTTTTGCTCCATACCTCGTGTACTACCCCCTACGAGGATTATTCGTAAACCGAGTTCCATTCGTTTCAACTCCGATTCACTTCCGGACGACCCTGAATGGACGCGAATGCAATTTTATAAATCCATTTGGACAAATTATGAAAAGGAATCCAAAAAACGGGTTGCCTCAATTTTTACTCCATACCTCGTGTACAACCCCCTACGAGGATTATTCGGAAACCGAGTTCCATTCGTTTCAGCTCCGATTCACTTCCGGACGACCCCGAATGAACGCGAATGCAATTTCATAAATCCATAGGGACAAATTATGAAAAGAAATCCAAAAAACGGGCAGCCTCAATTTTTTCTCCATACCTCGTGTACTACCCCCTACGAGGATTATTCGGAAACTGAGTGCCATTACTATCAGCTCCCATTCACTTCCGGATGAACCCGAATGTACACGAATGCAATTTCATAAATCCATAGGGACAAATTATAAAAAGAAATCAAAAAAGGGCCAGCCTCAATTTTTACTCCATAGCTGGTGTACTACCCCCTACGAGGATTATTCAGAAACCGAGTTCCATTTGTTTCAGCTCCGATTCACTTCTGGACGACCTCGAATGGACGCGAATGCAATTTCATAAAGATATAGGGACTAATTATGAAAAGGAATCCAAAAAATGGGCTGCCTCAATTTTTGCTCCATACCTCGTGTACTAACCCCTACGAGGATTATTCGGAAACTGAGTTCCTTACGTTTTGCTCCGATTCACTTCTGGACGATCCCGAATGGACGCGAATGCAATTTCATAAATCCATAGGGACAAATTGTGAAAAGAAATCCAAAAAATGGGCCGCCTCAATTTTTGCTCCATAACTCGTGTACTACCCCCTACGAGGATTATTCGGAAATCAAGTTCCATTACTTTCAGCTCTGATTCACTTTCGGATGACCCCCAATGGACGCGAATGCAATTTCATAAATCCATAGGGACAAATTATGAAAAGAAATCCAAAAAATGGGTTGCCTCAATTTTTGCTCCATACCTCGTGTACTACCCCCTACGAGGATTATTCGGAAATCGAGTTCCATTACTTTCAGCTCCGATTCACTTTCGGATGACCCCCAATGGACGCGAATGCAATTTCATAAATCCATAGGGACAAATTGTGAAAAGAAATCCAAAAAACGGTCCGCCTCAATTTTTGCTCCATACCTCGTGTACTACCCCCTACGAGGATTATGCGGAAACCGAGTTCCATTTGTTTCAGCTCTGATTCACTTCTGGACGACCCTGAATGGACGTGAATGTAATTTCATAAATCCATAGGGACAAATTATGAAAAGAAATCCAAAAAACGGGACGCCTAAATTTTTGCTCCATACCTCATGTACAGCCCCCTACGAGGATTATTCGAAAACCGAGTTCCATTACTTTTTGCTCAGATTCATTTCCGGACGACTCTGAATGGACGTGAATGCAATTTCATAAATCCATAGGGTCAAATTATGAAAATAAATCAAATAAAAGGGCGGCCTCAATTTTTGGTCCATACCTCGTGTACTGCCCCCTACGAGGATTATTCGGAAACTGGAGTTCCTACCGGTTTTAGCTCCGATTCGCTTCCGGACGACCCCGAATGGAAGCGAATGCAATTTCATATATCCATAGGGACAAATTATGAAAAGATATCCAAAAAATGGGCCGCCTCAATTTTTGCTCCGTACCTCGTGTACTACCCTTATGAGGATTATTCGGAAATCGAGTTCCATTCGTTTCAGCTCCGATTCACTTCCGGACGACCGTGAATGGACGTGAATGCAATTTTATAAATCCATAGGCACAAATTATGAAAAAGAATCCAAAAAACGGGCTGTCTCAATTTTTACTCCATACCTCGTGTACAACCCCCTACGAGGATTATTCGGAAACCGAGTTCCATTCGTTTCAGCTCCGATTCACTCCCGGATGACCCCGAATGGACGCGAATGCAATTTCATAAATCCATAGGGACAAATTATGAAAAGAAATCGGAAAAAGGGGCCGCCTCAATTTTTACTCCAGACCTCGTGTACTACCCCTACGAAGATTATTCGGAAACCGAGTTCCATTCGTTTCAGCCCCGATTCACTCCCGGACGACCTCGAATGCACGCGAATGCAATTTCATAAATCGTTAGGGACAAATTATGAAAAGAAATCAACTAAAAGGGCAGCCTCAATTTTTGCTTTAACCCTCGTGTACTACCCCCTACGAGGATTATTCGGAAACCGAGTGCCATTACTATCAGCTCCGATTCACTTCTGGATGAACCCCAATGGACGCGAATGCAATTTCATAAATCCATAGGGACAAATTATGAAAAGAAATACAAAAAATAAGCCGCCGCAATTTTTGCTCCATACCTCGTGTACTACCCCCTACGAGGATTATTCAGAAACCGAGTTTCTATCGGTTTTAGCTCCGATTCGCTTCCGGACGATCCCGAATGGACGTGAATGCAATTTCATAAATCCATAGGGACAAATTATGAAAAGATATCCAAAAAATAGGCCGCCTCAATTTTCGCCCCATTCCTCGTGTACTACCCCCTACGAGGATTATTCGGAAACCGGAGTTCCTACCGGTTTTAGCTCTCTGATTCACTTCCGGACGACCCCGAATGGAAGCGAATGCACTTTCATATATCCATAGGGACAAATTATGAAAAGATATCCAAAAAACGGGCCGCCTCAATTTTTGCTCCATACCTCGTGTACCACCCCATACGAGGATTATTCAAAAATCGAGTTCCATTACTTTTTGCTCTGATTCACTTCCAGACGAATTCGAATGGACGTGAATGCAATTTCATAAATCCATAGGGACAAATTATGAAAAGAAATAAAAAAACAGGAAGCCTCAATTTTTGCTCCATACCTCGTGTACTACCCCCTACGAGGATTATTCGGAAACCGAGTGCCATTACTCTCAGCTCTGATTCGCTTCTGGACGATCCTGAATGGACGCGAATGTAATTTCATAAATCCATAGGGACAAATTATGAAAAGATATCCAAAAAACAGGCCGCCTCAATTTTTGCTCCATACCTCGTGTACTACCCCCTACGAGGATTATTCGGAAACCGAGTTCCATACGTTTCAGCTCCGATTCACTTCCGGACGACCCCGAATGGACGCGAATGCAATTTCATCAATTCATAGGGACGAATATGAAAAGAAATCCAAAAAATGGGTCGCCTCAATTTTTGCTCCATACCTCGTGTACTACCCCTACGAGGATTATTCGGAAATCGAGTTCCATTCGTTTCAGCTCTGATTCACTTCAGGACGACCCTGAATGGACGCGAATGCAATTTTATAAATCCATAGGGACAAATTATGAAAAGATATCCAAAAAACAGGCCGCCTCAATTTTCGCTCCATACCTCGTGTACTAACCCCTACGAGGATTATTCGGAAACCGGAGTTCCTATCGGTTCTAGCCCCGATTCGCTTCCGGACGACCCCGAATGGAAGCGAATGCAATTTCATAAATCCATAGGGACAAATTATGCCTACGAGGATTATTCGAAAACCGAGTTCCATTACTTTTTGCTCCAATTCATTTCCGGTTGACTCCGAATGGACGCGAATGCAATTTCATAAATCCATAGGGACAAATTATGAAAAGAAATCAAATAAAAGGGCAGCCTCAATTTTTGCTCTAACCCTCGTGTACTACCCTCTACGAGGATTATTCGGAAACCGAGTGCCATTACTATCAGCTCCGATTCACTTCTGGATGAACCTCAATGGACGCGAATGCAATTTCATAAATCCATAGGGACAAATTATGAAAAGAAATACAAAAAACGAGCCGCCGCAATTTTTGCTCCATACCTCGTGTACTACCCCCTACGAGGATTATTCAGAAACCGAGTTCCTATCGGTTTTAGCTCCGATTCGCTTCCGGACGATCCCGAATGGAGGTGAATGCAATTTCATAAATCCATAGGGACAAATTATGAAAAGATATCCAAAAAATAGGCCGCCTCAATTTTCGCCCCATTCCTCGTGTACTACCCCCAACGAGTATTATTCAGAAACCGGAGTTCCTACCGGTTTTAGCTCTAATTCGCTTCCGGACGACCCCGAATGGAAGGGAATGCACTTTCATATATCCATAGGGACAAATTATGAAAAGATATCCAAAAAACGGGCCGCCTCAATTTTTGCTCCATACCTCATGTACTACCCCCTACGAGGATTATTCAAAAATCGAGTTCCATTACTTTTTGCTCCGATTCACTTCCAGACGACTCCGAATGGACGCGAATGCAATTTCATAAATCCATAGGGACAAATTATGAAAAGAAATCAAAAAAACGGGAATCCTCAATTTTTGCTCCATACCTCGTGTACTACCCCCTACGAGGATTATTCGGAAACCGAGTGTCATTACTCTCAGCTCTGATTCGCTTCTGGACGATCCCGAATGGACGCGAATGTAATTTCATAAATCCATAGGGACAAATTATGAAAAGATATCCAAAAAATAGGCCGCCTCAATTTTTGCTCCATACCTCGTGTACTACCCCCTACGAGGATTATTCGGAAACTGAGTTCCATACGTTTCAGCTCCGATTCACTTCCGGACGACCCCGAATGGACGCGAATGCAATTTCATAAATTCATAGGGACGAATTATGAAAAGAAATCCAAAAAATGGGCCGCCTCAATTTTTCCTCCATACCTCGTGTACTAACCCCTATGAGGATTATTCGGAAACCGAGTTCCATTACTTTTTCCTACGATTCACTTCCGGACGATCCCGAATGGACGCGAATGTAATTTCATAAATCCATAGGGACAAATTATGAAAAGAAATCAAAAAAACGGGCCACCTCAATGTTTGCTCCATAACTCGTGTACTACCCCCTACGAGGATTATTCGGAAATCGAGTTCCATTACTTTCAGCTCTGATTCACTTTCGGATGACCCCCAATG
This sequence comes from Apium graveolens, assembly GCF_009905375.1. Lineage (NCBI taxonomy): Eukaryota > Viridiplantae > Streptophyta > Magnoliopsida > Apiales > Apiaceae > Apium > Apium graveolens. The sequence continues at coordinate 6,730,724 of NC_133653.1, forward strand.
GACGCGAATGCAATTTCATAAATCCATAGGGACATATTATGAAAAGAAATTCAAAAAATGGGCCGCCTCAATTTTTGCTCCATACCTCGTGTACTACCCCCCTACGAGGATTATTCGGAAATCGAGTTCCATTCGTTTCAGCTCCGATTCACTTCCGGACGACCCTGAATGGACGCGAAAGCAATTTTATAAATCCATAGGGACAAATTATGAAAAGATATCCAAAAAACAGGCCGCCTCAATTTTCGCTCCATACCTCGTGTACTAACCCCTACGAGGATTATTCGGAAACCGGAGTTCCTATCGGTTCTAGCTCCGATTCGCTTCCGGACGACCCCGAATGGAAGCGAATGCAATTTCATAAATCCATAGGGACAAATTATGAAAAGATATCCAAAAAACGGGACGCCTCAATTTTTGCTCCAAACCTCGTGTACTACCCCCTACGAGGATTATTCGAAAACCGAGTTCCATTACTTTTTGCTCCGATTCACTTCCGGATGACTCCGAATGGACGCGAATGCAATTTCATAAATCCATAGGGACAAATTATGAAAAGAAATAAAAAAAAGGCAGCCTCAATTTTTGCTCCATACCTCGTGTACTACCCCCTACGATGATTATTCGGAAACCGAGTGCAATTACTATCAGCTCCGATTCACTTCCGGATGAACCCGAATGGACGCGAATGCAATTTCATAAATCCATAGGGACAAATTGTGAAAAGAAATCTAAAAAACGGGCCGTCTCAATTTTTGCTCCATACCTCGTGTACTACCCCCCTACGAGGATTATTCGAAAACCGAGTTCCATTCATTTCAGCTCCGATTCACTTCTAGACGACTCCGAATGGACGCGAATGTCATTTCATAAATCCATTGGGAAAAATTATGAAAAGAAATCAAAAAAATGGGCCACCTTAATTTTTTGCTCCATACCTCGTGTACTACCCCCTACGAGGATTATTCGAAAATCGAGTTCCATACGTTTCAGCTCCGATTCACTTCCGGACGACCCCGAATGGACGCGAATGCAAATTCATAAATCCATTGGGACGAATTATGAAAAGAAATCCAAAAAATGGGCTGCCTCAATTTTTGCTCCATACCTCGTGTACTAACCCCTACGAGGATTATTAGGAAACCGAGTTCTATTACTTTTTGCTCTGACTAACTTCCGGACGACCCCGAATTGACGCGAATGCAATTTCTTAAATCCATAGGGACAAATTATGAATAGAAATAGAAAAAATGGGCCACCTCAATTTTTGCTCCATAACTCGTGTACTACCCCCTACGAGGATTATTCGGAAATCGAGTTCCATTACTTTCAGCTCCGATTCACTTTCGGATGACCCCCAATGGACGCGAATGCAATTTCATAAATCCATAGGGACATATTATGAAAAGAAATCCAAAAAATGGGCCTCCTCAATTTTTGCTCCATACCTCGTGTACTACCCCCTACGAGGATTATTCGTAAACCGAGTTCCATTCGTTTCAACTCCGATTCACTTCCGGACGACCCTGAATGGACGCGAATGCAATTTTATAAATCAATTTGGACAAATTATGAAAAGGAATCCAAAAAACGGGTTGCCTCAATTTTTACTCCATACCTCGTGTACAACCCCCTACGAGGATTATTCGGAAACCGAGTTCCATTCGTTTCAGCTCCGATTCACTTCCGGACGACCCCGAATGAACGCGAATGCAATTTCATAAATCCATAGGGACAAATTATGAAAAGAAATCCAAAAAACGGGCAGCCTCAATTTTTTCTCCATACCTCGTGTACTACCCCCTACGAGGATTATTCGGAAACTGAGTGCCATTACTATCAGCTCCCATTCACTTCCGGATGAACCCGAATGTACACGAATGCAATTTCATAAATCCATAGGGACAAATTATAAAAAGAAATCAAAAAAGGGCCAGCCTCAATTTTTACTCCATAGCTGGTGTCCTACCCCCTACGAGGATTATTCAGAAACCGAGTTCCATTCGTTTCAGCTCCGATTCACTTCTGGACGACCTCGAATGGACGCGAATGCAATTTCATAAAGATATAGGGACTAATTATGAAAAGGAATCCAAAAAATGGGCCGCCTCAACTTTTGCTCCATACCTCGTGTACTAACCCCTACGAGGATTATTCGGAAACTGAGTTCCTTACGTTTTGCTCCGATTCACTTCCGGACGATCCCGAATGGACGCGAATGTAATTTCATAAATCCATAGGGACAAATTGTGAAAAGAAATCCAAAAAACGGGCCGCCTCAATTTTTGCTCCATAACTCGTGTACTACCCCCTACGAGGATTATTCGGAAATCAAGTTCCATTACTTTCAGCTCCGATTCACTTTCGGATGACCCCCAATGGACGCGAATGCAATTTCATAAATCCATAGGGACAAATTATGAAAAGAAATCCAAAAAACGGGTTGCCTCAATTTTTGCTCCATACCTCGTGTACTACCCCCTACGAGGATTATTCGGAAATCGAGTTCCATTACTTTCAGCTCCGATTCACTTTCGGATGACCCCCAATGGACGCGAATGCAATTTCATAAATCCATAGGGACAAATTGTGAAAAGAAATCCAAAAAACGGTCCGCCTCAATTTTTGCTCCATACCTCGTGTACTACCCCCTACGAGGATTATGCGGAAACCGAGTTCCATTCGTTTCAGCTCTGATTCACTTCTGGACAACCCTGAATGGACGTGAATGTAATTTCATAAATCCATAGGGACAAATTATGAAAAGATATCCAAAAAACAGGCCGCCTCAATTTTCGCTCCATACCTCGTGTACTAACCCCTACGAGGATTATTCGGAAACCGGAGTTCCTATCGGTTCTAGCCCCGATTCGCTTCCGGACGACCCCGAATGGAAGCGAATGCAATTTCATAAATCCATAGGGACAAATTATGCCTACGAGGATTATTCGAAAACCGAGTTCCATTACTTTTTGCTCCAATTCATTTCCGGTTGACTCCGAATGGACGCGAATGCAATTTCATAAATCCATAGGGACAAATTATGAAAAGAAATCAAATAAAAGGGCAGCCTCAATTTTTGCTCTAACCCTCGTGTACTACCCTCTACGAGGATTATTCGGAAACCGAGTGCCATTACTATCAGCTCCGATTCACTTCTGGATGAACCTCAATGGACGCGAATGCAATTTCATAAATCCATAGGGACAAATTATGAAAAGAAATACAAAAAACGAGCCGCCGCAATTTTTGCTCCATACCTCGTGTACTACCCCCTACGAGGATTATTCAGAAACCGAGTTCCTATCGGTTTTAGCTCCGATTCGCTTCCGGACGATCCCGAATGGACGTGAATGCAATTTCATAAATCCATAGGGACAAATTATGAAAAGATATCCAAAAAATAGGCCGCCTCAATTTTCGCCCCATTCCTCGTGTACTACCCCCAACGAGTATTATTCAGAAACCGGAGTTCCTACCGGTTTTAGCTCTAATTCGCTTCCGGACGACCCCGAATGGAAGGGAATGCACTTTCATATATCCATAGGGACAAATTATGAAAAGATATCCAAAAAACGGGCCGCCTCAATTTTTGCTCCATACCTCATGTACTACCCCCTACGAGGATTATTCAAAAATCGAGTTCCATTACTTTTTGCTCCGATTCACTTCCAGACGACTCCGAATGGACGCGAATGCAATTTCATAAATACATAGGGACAAATTATGAAAAGAAATCAAAAAAACGGGAATCCTCAATTTTTGCTCCATACCTCGTGTACTACCCCCTACGAGGATTATTCGGAAACCGAGTGCCATTACTCTCAGCTCTGATTCGCTTATGGACGATCCCGAATGGACGCGAATGTAATTTCATAAATCCATAGGGACAAATTATGAAAAGATATCCAAAAAACAGGCCGCCTCAATTTTTGCTCCATACCTCGTGTACTACCCCCTTCGAGGATTATTCGGAAACTGAGTTCCATACGTTTCAGCTCCGATTCACTTCCGGACGACCCCGAATGGACGCGAATGCAATTTCATAAATTCATAGGGACGAATTATGAAAAGAAATCCAAAAAATGGGCCGCCTCAATTTTTCCTCCATACCTCGTGTACTAACCCCTATGAGGATTATTCGGAAACCGAGTTCCATTACTTTTTCCTACGATTCACTTCCGGACGATCCCGAATGGACGCGAATGTAATTTCATAAATCCATAGGGACAAATTATGAAAAGAAATCAAAAAAACGGGCCACCTCAATGTTTGCTCCATAACTCGTGTACTACCCCCTACGAGGATTATTCGGAAATCGAGTTCCATTACTTTCAGCTCTGATTCACTTTCGGATGACCCCCAATGGACGCGAATGCAATTTCATAAATCCATAGGGACATATTATGAAAAGAAATTCAAAAAATGGGCCGCCTCAATTTTTGCTCCATACCTCGTGTACTACCCCCCTACGAGGATTATTCGGAAATCGAGTTCCATTCGTTTCAGCTCCGATTCACTTCCGGACGACCCTGAATGGACGCGAAAGCAATTTTATAAATCCATAGGGACAAATTATGAAAAGATATCCAAAAAACAGGCCGCCTCAATTTTCGCTCCATACCTCGTGTACTAACCCCTACGAGGATTATTCGGAAACCGGAGTTCCTATCGGTTCTAGCTCCGATTCGCTTCCGGACGACCCCGAATGGAAGCGAATGCAATTTCATAAATCCATAGGGACAAATTATGAAAAGATATCCAAAAAACGGGACGCCTCAATTTTTGCTCCAAACCTCGTGTACTACCCCCTACGAGGATTATTCGAAAACCGAGTTCCATTACTTTTTGCTCCGATTCACTTCCGGATGACTCCGAATGGACGCGAATGCAATTTCATAAATCCATAGGGACAAATTATGAAAAGAAATAAAAAAAAGGCAGCCTCAATTTTTGCTCCATACCTCGTGTACTACCCCCTACGATGATTATTCGGAAACCGAGTGCAATTACTATCAGCTCCGATTCACTTCCGGATGAACCCGAATGGACGCGAATGCAATTTCATAAATCCATAGGGACAAATTGTGAAAAGAAATCTAAAAAACGGGCCGTCTCAATTTTTGCTCCATACCTCGTGTACTACCCCCCTACGAGGATTATTCGAAAACCGAGTTCCATTCATTTCAGCTCCGATTCACTTCTAGACGACTCCGAATGGACGCGAATGTCATTTCATAAATCCATTGGGAAAAATTATGAAAAGAAATCAAAAAAATGGGCCACCTTAATTTTTTGCTCCATACCTCGTGTACTACCCCCTACGAGGATTATTCGAAAATCGAGTTCCATACGTTTCAGCTCCGATTCACTTCCGGACGACCCCGAATGGACGCGAATGCAAATTCATAAATCCATTGGGACGAATTATGAAAAGAAATCCAAAAAATGGGCTGCCTCAATTTTTGCTCCATACCTCGTGTACTAACCCCTACGAGGATTATTAGGAAACCGAGTTCTATTACTTTTTGCTCTGACTAACTTCCGGACGACCCCGAATTGACGCGAATGCAATTTCTTAAATCCATAGGGACAAATTATGAATAGAAATAGAAAAAATGGGCCACCTCAATTTTTGCTCCATAACTCGTGTACTACCCCCTACGAGGATTATTCGGAAATCGAGTTCCATTACTTTCAGCTCCGATTCACTTTCGGATGACCCCCAATGGACGCGAATGCAATTTCATAAATCCATAGGGACATATTATGAAAAGAAATCCAAAAAATGGGCCTCCTCAATTTTTGCTCCATACCTCGTGTACTACCCCCTACGAGGATTATTCGTAAACCGAGTTCCATTCGTTTCAACTCCGATTCACTTCCGGACGACCCTGAATGGACGCGAATGCAATTTTATAAATCAATTTGGACAAATTATGAAAAGGAATCCAAAAAACGGGTTGCCTCAATTTTTACTCCATACCTCGTGTACAACCCCCTACGAGGATTATTCGGAAACCGAGTTCCATTCGTTTCAGCTCCGATTCACTTCCGGACGACCCCGAATGAACGCGAATGCAATTTCATAAATCCATAGGGACAAATTATGAAATGAAATCCAAAAAACGGGCAGCCTCAATTTTTTCTCCATACCTCGTGTACTACCCCCTACGAGGATTATTCGGAAACTGAGTGCCATTACTATCAGCTCCCATTCACTTCCGGATGAACCCGAATGTACACGAATGCAATTTCATAAATCCATAGGGACAAATTATAAAAAGAAATCAAAAAAGGGCCAGCCTCAATTTTTACTCCATAGCTGGTGTACTACCCCCTACGAGGATTATTCAGAAACCGAGTTCCATTCGTTTCAGCTCCGATTCACTTCTGGACGACCTCGAATGGACGCGAATGCAATTTCATAAAGATATAGGGACTAATTATGAAAAGGAATCCAAAAAATGGGCCGCCTCAACTTTTGCTCCATACCTCGTGTACTAACCCCTACGAGGATTATTCGGAAACTGAGTTCCTTACGTTTTGCTCCGATTCACTTCCGGACGATCCCGAATGGACGCGAATGCAATTTCATAAATCCATAGGGACAAATTGTGAAAAGAAATCCAAAAAACGGGCCGCCTCAATTTTTGCTCCATAACTCGTGTACTACCCCCTACGAGGATTATTCGGAAATCAAGTTCCATTACTTTCAGCTCCGATTCACTTTCGGATGACCCCCAATGGACGCGAATGCAATTTCATAAATCCATAGGGACAAATTATGAAAAGAAATCCAAAAAACGGGTTGCCTCAATTTTTGCTCCATACCTCGTGTACTACCCCCTACGAGGATTATTCGGAAATCGAGTTCCATTACTTTCAGCTCCGATTCACTTTCGGATGACCCCCAATGGACGCGAATGCAATTTCATAAATCCATAGGGACAAATTGTGAAAAGAAATCCAAAAAACGGTCCGCCTCAATTTTTGCTCCATACCTCGTGTACTACCCCCTACGAGGATTATGCGGAAACCGAGTTCCATTCATTTCAGCTCTGATTCACTTCTGGACGACCCTGAATGGACGTGAATGTAATTTCATAAATCCATAGGGACAAATTATGAAAAGAAATCCAAAAAACGGGATGCCTAAATTTTTGCTCCATACCTCATGTACAGCCCCCTACGAGGATTATTCGAAAACCGAGTTCCATTACTTTTTGCTCAGATTCATTTCCGGATGACTCTGAATGGACGTGAATGCAATTTCATAAATCCATAGGGTCAAATTATGAAAATAAATCAAATAAAAGGGCGGCCTCAATTTTTGGTCCATACCTCGTGTACTGCCCCCTACGAGGATTATTCGGAAACTGGAGTTCCTACCGGTTTTAGCTCCGATTCGCTTCCGGACGACCCCGAATGGAAGCGAATGCAATTTCATATATCCATAGGGACAAATTATGAAAAGATATCCAAAAAATGGGCCGCCTCAATTTTTGCTTCGTACCTCGTGTACTACCCTTATGAGGATTATTCGGAAATCGAGTTCCATTCGTTTCAGCTCCGATTCACTTCCGGACGACCGTGAATGGACGTGAATGCAATTTTATAAATCCATAGGCACAAATTATGAAAAAGAATCCAAAAAACAGGCTGTCTCAATTTTTACTCCATACCTCGTGTACAACCCCCTACGAGGATTATTCGGAAACCGAGTTCCATTCGTTTCAGCCCCGATTCACTCCCGGATGACCCCGAATGGACGCGAATGCAATTTCATAAATCCATAGGGACAAATTATGAAAAGAAATCGTAAAAAGGGGCCGCCTCAATTTTTACTCCAGACCTCGTGTACTACCCCTACGAAGATTATTCGGAAACCGAGTTCCATTCGTTTCAGCCCCGATTCACTCCCGGACGACCTCGAATGCACGCGAATGCAATTTCATAAATCGATAGGGACAAATTATGAAAAGAAATCAACTAAAAGGGCAGCCTCAATTTTTGCTTTAACCCTCGTGTACTACCCCCTACGAGGATTATTCGGAAACCGAGTGCCATTACTATCAGCTCCGATTCACTTCTGGATGAACCCCAATGGACGCGAATGCAATTTCATAAATCCATAGGGACAAATTATGAAAAGAAATACAAAAAATGAGCCGCCGCAATTTTTGCTCCATACCTCATGTACTACCCCCTACGAGGATTATTCAGAAACCGAGTTTCTATCGGTTTTAGCTCCGATTCGCTTCCGGACGATCCCGAATGGACGTGAATGCAATTTCATAAATCCATAGGGACAAATTATGAAAAGATATCCAAAAAATAGGCCGCCTCAATTTTCGCCCCATTCCTCGTGTACTACCCCCTACGAGGATTATTCGGAAACCGGAGTTCCTACCGGTTTTAGCTCTCTGATTCACTTCCGGACGACCCCGAATGGAAGCGAATTCACTTTCATATATCCATAGGGACAAATTATGAAAAGATATCCAAAAAACGGGCCGCCTCAATTTTTGCTCCATACCTCGTGTACCACCCCATACGAGGATTATTCAAAAATCGAGTTCCATTACTTTTTGCTCTGATTCACTTCCAGACGACTTCGAATGGACGTGAATGCAATTTCATAAATCCATAGGGACAAATTTTGAAAAGAAATAAAAAAACAGGAAGCCTCAATTTTTGCTCCATACCTCGTGTACTACCCCCTACGAGGATTATTCGGAAACCGAGTGCCATTACTCTCAGCTCTGATTCGCTTCTGGACGATCCTGAATGGACGCGAATGTAATTTCATAAATCCATAGGGACAAATTATGAAAAGATATCCAAAAAACAGGCCGCCTCAATTTTTGCTCCATACCTCGTGTACTACCCCCTACGAGGATTATTCGGAAACCGAGTTTCATACGTTTCAGCTCCGATTCACTTCCGGACGACCCCGAATGGACGCGAATGCAATTTCATCAATTCATAGGGACGAATATGAAAAGAAATCCAAAAAATGGGTCGCCTCAATTTTTGCTCCATACCTCGTGTACTACCCCTACGAGGATTATTCGGAAATCGAGTTCCATTCGTTTCAGCTCTGATTCACTTCAGGACGACCCTGAATGGACGCGAATGCAATTTTATAAATCCATAGGGACAAATTATGAAAAGATATCCAAAAAACAGGCCGCCTCAATTTTCGCTCCATACCTCGTGTACTAACCCCTACGAGGATTATTCGGAAACCGGAGTTCCTATCGGTTCTAGCTCCGATTCGCTTCCGGACGACCCCGAATGGAAGCGAATGCAATTTCATAAATCCATAGGGACAAATTATGCCTACGAGGATTATTCGAAAACCGAGTTCCATTACTTTTTGCTCCAATTCATTTCTGGTTGACTCCGAATGGACGCGAATGCAATTTCATAAATCCATAGGGACAAATTATGAAAAGAAATCAAATAAAAGGGCAGCCTCAATTTTTGCTCTAACCCTCGTGTACTACCCCCTACGAGGATTATTCGGAAACCGAGTGCCATTACTATCAGCTCCGATTCACTTCTGGATGAACCTCAATGGACGCGAATGCAATTTCATAAATCCATAGGGACAAATTATGAAAAGAAATACAAAAAACGAGCCGCCGCAATTTTTGCTCCATACCTCGTGTACTACCCCCTACGAGGATTATTCAGAAACCGAGTTCCTATCGGTTTTAGCTCCGATTCGCTTCCGGACGATCCCGAATGGTCGTGAATGCAATTTCATAAATCCATAGTGACAAATTATGAAAAGATATCCAAAAAATAGGCCGCCTCAATTTTCGCCCCATTCCTCGTGTACTACCCCCAACGAGTATTATTCGGAAACCGGAGTTCCTACCGGTTTTAGCTCTAATTCGCTTCCGGACGACCCCGAATGGAAGGGAATGCACTTTCATATATCCATAGGGACAAATTATGAAAAGATATCCAAAAAACGGGCCGCCTCAATTTTTGCTCCATACCTCATGTACTACCCCCTACGAGGATTATTCAAAAATCGAGTTCCATTACTTTTTGCTCCGATTCACTTCCAGACGACTCCGAATGGACGCGAATGCAATTTCATAAATCCATAGGGACAAATTATGAAAAGAAATCAAAAAAACGGGAATCCTCAATTTTTGCTCCATACCTCGTGTACTACCCCCTACGAGGATTATTCGGAAACCGAGTGCCATTACTCTCAGCTCTGATTCGCTTCTGGACGATCCCGAATGGACGCGAATGTAATTTCATAAATCCATAGGGACAAATTATGAAAAGATATCCAAAAAACAGGTCGCCTCAATTTTTGCTCCATACCTCGTGTACTACCCCCTACGAGGATTATTCGGAAACTGAGTTCCATACGTTTCAGCTCCGATTCACTTCCGGACGACCCCGAATGGACGCGAATGCAATTTCATAAATTCATAGGGACGAATTATGAAAAGAAATCCAAAAAATGGGCCGCCTCAATTTTTCCTCCATACCTCGTGTACTAACCCCTATGAGGATTATTCGGAAACCGAGTTCCATTACTTTTTCCTACGATTCACTTCCGGACGACCCCGAATGGACGCGAATGTAATTTCATAAATCCATAGGGACAAATTATGAAAAGAAATCAAAAAACGGGCCCCCTCAATGTTTGCTCCATAACTCGTGTACTACCCCCTACGAGGATTATTCGGAAATCGAGTTCCATTACTTTCAGCTCTGATTCACTTTCGGATGACCCCCAATGGACGCGAATGCAATTTCATAAATCCATAGGGACATATTATGAAAAGAAATTCAAAAAATGGGCCGCCTCAATTTTTGCTCCATACCTCGTGTACTACCCCCCTACGAGGATTATTCGGAAATCGAGTTCCATTCGTTTCAGCTCCGATTCACTTCCGGACGACCCTGAATGGACGCGAAAGCAATTTTATAAATCCATAGGGACAAATTATGAAAAGATATCCAAAAAACAGGCCGCCTCAATTTTCGCTCCATACCTCGTGTACTAACCCCTACGAGGATTATTCGGAAACCGGAGTTCCTATCGGTTCTAGCTCCGATTCGCTTCCGGACGACCCCGAATGGAAGCGAATGCAATTTCATAAATCCATAGGGACAAATTATGAAAAGATATCCAAAAAACGGGACGCCTCAATTTTTGCTCCAAACCTCGTGTACTACCCCCTACGAGGATTATTCGAAAACCGAGTTCCATTACTTTTTGCTCCGATTCACTTCTGGATGACTCCGAATGGACGCGAATGCAATTTCATAAATCCATAGGGACAAATTATGAAAAGAAATAAAAAAAAAAGGCAGCCTCAATTTTTGCTCCATACCTCGTGTACTACCCCCTACGATGATTATTCGGAAACCGAGTGCAATTACTATCAGCTCCGATTCACTTCCGGATGAACCCGAATGGACGCGAATGCAATTTCATAAATCCATAGGGATAAATTGTGAAAAGAAATCTAAAAAATGGGCCGTCTCAATTTTTGCTCCATACCTCGTGTACTACCCCCCTACGAGGATTATTCGAAAACCGAGTTCCATTCATTTCAGCTCCGATTCACTTCTGGACGACTCCGAATGGACGCGAATGTCATTTCATAAATCCATTGGGAAAAATTATGAAAAGAAATCAAAAAAATGGGCCACCTTAATTTTTTGCTCCATACCTCGTGTACTACCCCCTACGAGGATTATTCGAAAATCGAGTTCCATACGTTTCAGCTCCGATTCACTTCCGGACGAACCCGAATGGACGCGAATGCAAATTCATAAATCCATTGGGACGAATTATGAAAAGAAATCCAAAAAATGGGCTGCCTCAATTTTTGCTCCATACCTCGTGTACTAACCCCTACGAGGATTATTAGGAAACCGAGTTCTATTACTTTTTGCTCCGACTAACTTCCGGACGACCCCGAATTGACGCGAATGCAATTTCTTAAATCCATAGGGACAAATTATGAATAGAAATCGAAAAAATGGGCCGCCTCAATTTTTGCTCCATAACTCGTGTACTACCCCCTACGAGGATTATTCGGAAATCGAGTTCCATTACTTTCAGCTCCGATTCACTTTCGGATGACCCCCAATGGACGCGAATGCAATTTCATAAATCCATAGGGACATATTATGAAAAGAAATCCAAAAAATGGGCCTCCTCAATTTTTGCTCCATACCTCGTGTACTACCCCCTACGAGGATTATTCGTAAACCGAGTTCCATTCGTTTCAACTCCGATTCACTTCCGGACGACCCTGAATGGACGCGAATGCAATTTTATAAATCCATTTGGACAAATTATGAAAAGGAATCCAAAAAACGGGTTGCCTCAATTTTTACTCCATACCTCGTGTACAACCCCCTACGAGGATTATTCGGAAACCGAGTTCCATTCGTTTCAGCTCCGATTCACTTCCGGATGACCCCGAATGAACGCGAATGCAATTTCATAAATCCATAGGGACAAATTATGAAAAGAAATCCAAAAAACGGGCAGCCTCAATTTTTTCTCCATACCTCGTGTACTACCCCCTACGAGGATTATTCGGAAACTGAGTGCCATTACTATCAGCTCCCATTCACTTCCGGATGAACCCGAATGTACACGAATGCAATTTCATAAATCCATAGGGACAAATTATAAAAAGAAATCAAAAAAGGGCCAGCCTCAATTTTTACTCCATAGCTGGTGTACTACCCCCTACGAGGATTATTCAGAAACCGAGTTCCATTCGTTTCAGCTCCGATTCACTTCTGGACGACCTCGAATGGACGCGAATGCAATTTCATAAAGATATAGGGACTAATTATGAAAAGGAATCCAAAAAATGGGCCGCCTCAACTTTTGCTCCATACCTCGTGTACTAACCCCTACGAGGATTATTCGGAAACTGAGTTCCTTACGTTTTGCTCCGATTCACTTCCGGATGATCCCGAATGGACGCGAATGCAATTTCATAAATCCATAGGGACAAATTGTGAAAAGAAATCCAAAAAACGGGCCGCCTCAATTTTTGCTCCATAACTCGTGTACTACCCCCTACGAGGATTATTCGGAAATCAAGTTCCATTACTTTCAGCTCCGATTCACTTTCGGATGACCCCCAATGGACGCGAATGCAATTTCATAAATCCATAGGGACAAATTATGAAAAGAAATCCAAAAAACGGGTTGCCTCAATTTTTGCTCCATACCTCGTGTACTACCCCCTACGAGGATTATTCGGAAATCGAGTTCCATTACTTTCAGCTCCGATTCACTTTCGGATGACCCCCAATGGACGCGAATGCAATTTCATAAATCCATAGGGACAAATTGTGAAAAGAAATCCAAAAAACGGGCCGCCTCAATTTTTGCTCCATACCTCGTGTACTACCCCCTACGAGGATTATGCGGAAACCGAGTTCCATTCGTTTCAGCTCTGATTCACTTCTGGACGACCCTGAATGGACGTGAATGCAATTTCATAAATCCATAGGGACAAATTATGAAAAGAAATCCAAAAAACGGGACGCCTAAATTTTTGCTCCATACCTCATGTACAGCCCCCTACGAGGATTATTCGAAAACCGAGTTCCATTACTTTTTGCTCAGATTCATTTCCGGACGACTCTGAATGGACGTGAATGCAATTTCATAAATCCATAGGGTCAAATTATGAAAATAAATCAAATAAAAGGGCGGCCTCAATTTTTGGTCCATACCTCGTGTACTGCCCCCTACGAGGATTATTCGGAAACTGGAGTTCCTACCGGTTTTAGCTCCGATTCGCTTCCGGACGACCCCGAATGGAAGCGAATGCAATTTCATATATCCATAGGGACAAATTATGAAAAGATATCCAAAAAATGGGCAGCCTCAATTTTTGCTCCGTACCTCGTGTACTACCCTTATGAGGATTATTCGGAAATCGAGTTCCATTCGTTTCAGCTCCGATTCACTTCCGGACGACCGTGAATGGACGTGAATGCAATTTTATAAATCCATAGGCACAAATTATGAAAAAGAATCCAAAAACGGGCTGCCTCAATTTTTACTCCATACCTCGTGTACAACCCCCTACGAGGATTATTCGGAAACCGAGTTCCATTCGTTTCAGCCCCGATTCACTCCCGGATGACCCCGAATGGACGCGAATGCAATTTCATAAATCCATAGGGACAAATTATGAAAAGAAATCGAAAAAAGGGGCCGCCTCAATTTTTACTCCAGACCTCGTGTACTACCCCTACGAAGATTATTTGGAAACCAAGTTCCATTCGATTCAGCCCCGATTCACTCCCGGACGACCTCGAATGCACGCGAATGCAATTTCATAAATCGATAGGGACAAATTATGAAAAGAAATCGAAAAAACGGGGCGCCTCAATTTTTGCTCCAGACCTCGTGTACTAACCCCTATGAGGATTATTCGGAAACCGGAGTTCCTATCGGTTCTAGCTCCGATTCGCTTCCGGACGACCCCGAATGGAAGCGAACGCAATTTCATAAATCCATTGGGACAAATTATGAAAAGATATCCAAAAAACGGGCCGCCTCAATTTTTGCTCCAAACCTCGTGTACTACCCCCTACGAGGATTATTCGAAAACCGAGTTCCATTACTTTTTGCTCCGATTCACTTCCGGATGACTCCGAATGGACGCGAATGCAATTTCATAAATCCATAGGGACAAATTATGAAAAGAAATCAAAAAAAAGGGCAGCCTCAATTTTTGCTCCATACCTCGTGTACTACCCCCTACGATGATTATTCGGAAACCGAGTGCAATTACTATCAGCTCCGATTCACTTCCTGATGAACCAGAATGGACGCGAATGCAATTTCATAAATCCATAGGGACAAATTATGAAAAGAAATCTAAAAAATGGGCCGTCTCAATTTTTGCTCCATACCTCGTGTACTACCCCCTACGAGGATTATTCGGAAACCAAGTTCTATTCATTTCAGCTCCGATTCACTTCTGGACGACTCCGAATGGACGCGAATGTCATTTCATAAATCCATTGGGAAAAATTATGAAAAGAAATCAAAAAAATGGGCCACCTTAATTTTTTGCTCCATACCTCGTGTACTACCCCCTACGAGGATTATTTGAAAACCGAGTTCCATACGTTTCAGCTCCGATTCACTTCCGGACGACCCCGAATGGACGCGAATGCAATTTCGTAAATCCATAGGGACGAATTATGAAAAGAAATCCAAAAAATGGGCCGCCTCAATTTTTACTCCAGACCTCGTGTACTACCCCCTACGAATATTATTCGGAAACCGAGTTCCATTCGTTTCAGCCCCGATTCACTCCCGGACGACCCCGAATGGACGCGAATGCAATTTCATAAATCCATAGGGACAAATTATGAAAAGAAATCGAAAAAACGGGGCGCCTCAATTTTTGCTCCAGACCTCGTGTACTAACCCCTATGAGGATTATTCGGAAACCGGAGTTCCTATCGGTTCTATCTCCGATTCGCTTCCGGACGACCCCGAATGGAAGCGAATGCAATTTCATAAATCCATTGGGACAAATTATGAAAAGATATCCAAAAAACGGGCCGCCTCAATTTTTGCTCCAAACCTCGTGTACTACCCTCTACGAGGATTATTCGAAAACCGAGTTCCATTACTTTTTGCTCCGATTCACTTCCGGATGACTCCGAATGGACGCGAATGCAATTTCATAAATCCATAGGGACAAATTATGAAAAGAAATCAAAAAAAGGGCAGCCTCAATTTTTGCTCCATACCTCGTGTACTACCCTCTACGATGATTATTCGGAAACCGAGTGCAATTACTATCAGCTCTGATTCACTTCCTGATGGACCAAAATGGACGCGAATGTAATTTCATAAATCCATAGGGACAAATTATGAAAAGAAATCTAAAAAATGGGCCGTCTCAATTTTTGCTCCATACCTCGTGTACTACCCCCTACGAGGATTATTTGGAAACCAAGTTCTATTCATTTCAGCTCCGATTCACTTCTGGACGACTCCGAATGGACGCGAATGTCATTTCATAAATCCATTGGGAAAAATTATGAAAAGAAATCAAAAAAATGGGCCACCTTAATTTTTTGCTCCATACGTCGTATACTACCCCCTACGAGGATTATTTAAAAACCGAGTTCCATACGTTTCAGCTCCGATTCACTTCCGGACGACCCCGAATGGACGCGAATGCAATTTCGTAAATCCATAGGGACGAATTATGAAAAGAAATCCAAAAAATGGGCCGCCTCAATTTTTGCTCCATACCTCGTGTACTAACCCCTACGAGGATTATTCGGAAACCGAGTTCTATTACTTTTTGCTCCGATTCACTTCCGGACGACCCCGAATGGACGCGAATGCAATTTCATAAATCCATAGGGACAAATTATGAATAGAAATTGAAAAAATGGGCTGCCTCAATTTCTGCTCCATAACTCGTGTACTACCCCCTACGAGGATTATTCAAAAATCGAGTTCCATTACTTTCAGCTCCGATTCACTTTCGGATGACCCCCAATGGACGCGAATGCAATTTCATAAATCCATAGGGACATATTATGAAAAGAAATCCAAAAAATGGGCCTCCTCAATTTTTGCTCCATACCTCGTGTACTACCCCCTACGAGGATTATTCGGAAACCAAGTTCTATTCATTTCAGCTCCGATTCACTTCTGGACGACTCCGAATGGACGCGAATGTCATTTCATAAATCCATTGGGAAAAATTATGAAAAGAAATCAAAAAAATGGGCCACCTTAATTTTTTGCTCCATACCTCGTGTACGACCCCCTACGAGGATTATTTGAAAACCGAGTTCCATACGTTTCAGCTCCGATTCACTTCCGGACGACCCCGAATGGACGCGAATGCAATTTCGTAAATCCATAGGGACGAATTATGAAAAGAAATCCAAAAAATGGGCCGCCTCAATTTTTGCTCCATACCTCGTGTACTAACCCCTACGAGGATTATTCGGAAACCGAGTTCTATTACTTTTTGCTCCGATTCACTTCCGGACGACCCCGAATGGACGCGAATGCAATTTCATAAATCCATAGGGACAAATTATGAATAGAAATTGAAAAAATGGGCTGCCTCAATTTCTGCTCCATAACTCGTGTACTACCCCCTACGAGGATTATTCGAAAATCGAGTTCCATTACTTTCAGCTCCGATTCACTTTCGGATGACCCCCAATGGACGCGAATGCAATTTCATAAATCCATAGGGACATATTATGAAAAGAAATCCAAAAAATGGGCCTCCTCAATTTTTGCTCCATACCTCGTGTACTACCCCCTACGAGGATTATTCGGAAACCAAGTTCTATTCATTTCAGCTCCGATTCACTTCTGGACGACTCCGAATGGACGCGAATGTCATTTCATAAATCCATTGGGAAAAATTATGAAAAGAAATCAAAAAAATGGGCCACCTTAATTTTTTGCTCCATACCTCGTGTACTACCCCCTACGAGGATTATTTGAAAACCGAGTTCCATACGTTTCAGCTCCGATTCACTTCCGGACGACCCCGAATGGACGCGAATGCAATTTCGTAAATCCATAGGGACGAATTATGAAAAGAAATCCAAAAAATGGGCCGCCTCAATTTTTACTCCAGACCTCGTGTACTACCCCCTACGAAGATTATTCGGAAACCGAGTTCCATTCGTTTCAGCCCCGATTCACTCCCGGACGACCCCGAATGGACGCGAATGCAATTTCATAAATCCATAGGGACAAATTATGAAAAGAAATCGAAAAAACGGGGCACCTCAATTTTTGCTCCAGACCTCGTGTACTAACCCCTATGAGGATTATTCGGAAACCGGAGTTCCTATCGGTTCTATCTCCGATTCGCTTCCGGACGACCCCGAATGGAAGCGAATGCAATTTCATAAATCCATTGGGACAAATTATGAAAAGATGTCCAAAAAACGGGCCGCCTCAATTTTTGCTCCAAACCTCGTGTACTACCCCCTACGAGGATTATTCGAAAACCGAGTTCCATTACTTTTTGCTCCGATTCACTTCCGGATGACTCCGAATGGACGCGAATGCAATTTCATAAATCCATAGGGACAAATTATGAAAAGAAATCAAAAAAAGGGCAGCCTCAATTTTTGCTCCATACCTCGTGTACTACCCCCTACGATGATTATTCGGAAACCGAGTGCAATTACTATCAGCTCCGATTCACTTCCTGATGGACCAGAATGGACGCGAATGTAATTTCATAAATCCATAGGGACAAATTATGAAAAGAAATCTAAAAAATGGGCCGTCTCAATTTTTGCTCCAAACCTCGTGTACTACCCCCTACGAGGATTATTCGGAAACCAAGTTCTATTCATTTCAGCTCCGATTCACTTCTGGACGACTCCGAATGGACGCGAATGTCATTTCATAAATCCATTGGGAAAAATTATGAAAAGAAATCAAAAAAATGGGCCACCTTAATTTTTTGCTCCATACCTCGTGTACTACCCCCTACGAGGATTATTTGAAAACCGAGTTCCATACGTTTCAGCTCCGATTCACTTCCGGACGACCCCGAATGGACGCGAATGCAATTTCGTAAATCCATAGGGACGAATTATGAAAAGAAATCCAAAAAATGGGCCGCCTCAATTTTTGCTCCATACCTCGTGTACTAACCCCTACGAGGATTATTCGGAAACCGAGTTCTATTACTTTTTGCTCCGATTCACTTCCGGACGACCCCGAATGGACGCGAATGCAATTTCATAAATCTATAGGGACAAATTATGAATAGAAATTGAAAAAATGGGCTGCCTCAATTTCTGCTCCATAACTCGTGTACTACCCCCTACGAGGATTATTCGAAAATCGAGTTCCATTACTTTCAGCTCCGATTCACTTTCGGATGACCCCCAATGGACGCGAATGCAATTTCATAAATCCATAGGGACATATTATGAAAAGAAATCCAAAAAATGGGCCTCCTCAATTTTTGCTCCATACCTCGTGTACTACCCCCTACGAGGATTATTCGTAAACCGAGTTCCATTCGTTTCAGCTCCGATTCACTTCCGGACGACCCTGAATGGACGCGAATGCAATTTTATAAATCCATAGGGACAAATTATGAAAAGGAATCCAAAAAACGGGCTGCCTCAATTTTTACTCCATACCTCGTGTACAACCCCCTATGAGGATTATTCGGAAACCGGAGTTCCTATCGGTTCTAGCTCCGATTCACTTCCGGACGACCCCGAATGGAAGCGAATGCAATTTCATAAATCCATTGGGACAAATTATGAAAAGATATCCAAAAAACGGGCCGCCTCAATTTTTGCTCCAAACCTCGTGTACTACCCCCTACGAGGATTATTCGAAAACCGAGTTCCATTACTTTTTGCTCCGATTCACTTCCGGATGACTCCGAATGGACGCGAATGCAATTTCATAAATCCATAGGGACAAATTATGAAAAGAAATCAAAAAAAAGGGCAGCCTCAATTTTTGCTCCATACCTCGTGTACTACCCCCTACGATGATTATTCGGAAACCGAGTGCAATTACTATCAGCTCCGATTCACTTCCTGATGAACCAGAATGGACGCGAATGCAATTTCATAAATCCATAGGGACAAATTATGAAAAGAAATCTAAAAAATGGGCCGTCTCAATTTTTGCTCCATACCTCGTGTACTACCCCCTACGAGGATTATTCGGAAACCGAGTTCTATTCATTTCAACTCCGATTCACTTCTGGACGACTCCGAATGGACGCGAATGTCATTTCATAAATCCATTGGGAAAAATTATGAAAAGAAATCAAAAAAATGGGCCACCTTAATTTTTTGCTCCATACCTCGTGTACTACCCCCTGCGAGGATTATTTGAAAACCGAGTTCCATACGTTTCAGCTCCGATTCACTTCCGGACGACCCCGAATGGACGCGAATGCAATTTCGTAAATCCATAGGGACGAATTATGAAAAGAAATCCAAAAAATGGGCCGCCTCAATTTTTACTCCAGACCTCGTGTACTACCCCCTACGAAGATTATTCGGAAACCGAGTTCCATTCGTTTCAGCCCCGATTCACTCCCGGACGACCCCGAATGGACGCGAATGCAATTTCATAAATCCATAGGGACAAATTATGAAAAGAAATCGAAAAACGGGGCACCTCAATTTTTGCTCCAGACCTCGTGTACTAATCCCTATGAGGATTATTCGGAAACCGGAGTTCCTATCGGTTCTATCTCCGATTCGCTTCCGGACGACCCCGAATGGAAGCGAATGCAATTTCATAAATCCATTGGGACAAATTATGAAAAGATATCCAAAAAACGGGCCGCCTCAATTTTTGCTCCAAACCTCGTGTACTACCCCCTACGAGGATTATTCGAAAACCGAGTTCCATTACTTTTTGCTCCGATTCACTTCCGGATGACTCCGAATGGACGCGAATGCAATTTCATAAATCCATAGGGACAAATTATGAAAAGAAATCAAAAAAAGGGCAGCCTCAATTTTTGCTCCATACCTCGTGTACTACCCCCTACGATGATTATTCGGAAACCGAGTGCAATTACTATCAGCTCCGATTCACTTCCTGATGGACCAGAATGGACGCGAATGTAATTTCATAAATCCATAGGGACAAATTATGAAAAGAAATCTAAAAAATGGGCCGTCTCAATTTTTGCTCCATACCTCGTGTACTACCCCCTACGAGGATTATTCGGAAACCAAGTTCTATTCATTTCAGCTCCGATTCACTTCTGGACGACTCCGAATGGACGCGAATGTCATTTCATAAATCCATTGGGAAAAATTATGAAAAGAAATCAAAAAAATGGGCCACCTTAATTTTTTGCTCCATACCTCGTGTACTACCCCCTACGAGGATTATTTGAAAACCGAGTTCCATACGTTTCAGCTCCGATTCACTTCCGGACGACCCCGAATGGACGCGAATGCAATTTCGTAAATCCATAGGGACGAATTATGAAAAGAAATCCAAAAAATGGGCCGCCTCAATTTTTGCTCCATACCTCGTGTACTAACCCCTACGAGGATTATTCGGAAACCGAGTTCTATTACTTTTTGCTCCGATTCACTTCCGGACGACCCCGAATGGACGCGAATGCAATTTCATAAATCTATAGGGACAAATTATGAATAGAAATTGAAAAAATGGGCTGCCTCAATTTCTGCTCCATAACTCGTGTACTACCCCCTACGAGGATTATTCGAAAATCGAGTTCCATTACTTTCAGCTCCGATTCACTTTCGGATGACCCCCAATGGACGCGAATGCAATTTCATAAATCCATAGGGACATATTATGAAAAGAAATCCAAAAAATGGGCCTCCTCAATTTTTGCTCCATACCTCGTGTACTACCCCCTACGAGGATTATTCGTAAACCGAGTTCCATTCGTTTCAGCTCCGATTCACTTCCGGACGACCCTGAATGGACGCGAATGCAATTTTATAAATCCATAGGGACAAATTATGAAAAGGAATCCAAAAAACGGGCTGCCTCAATTTTTACTCCATACCTCGTGTACAACCCCCTATGAGGATTATTCGGAAACCGGAGTTCCTATCGGTTCTAGCTCCGATTCACTTCCGGACGACCCCGAATGGAAGCGAATGCAATTTCATAAATCCATTGGGACAAATTATGAAAAGATATCCAAAAAACGGGCCGCCTCAATTTTTGCTCCAAACCTCGTGTACTACCCCCTACGAGGATTATTCGAAAACTGAGTTCCATTACTTTTTGCTCCGATTCACTTCCGGATGACTCCGAATGGACGCGAATGCAATTTCATAAATCCATAGGGACAAATTATGAAAAGAAATCAAAAAAAAGGGCAGCCTCAATTTTTGCTCCATACCTCGTGTACTACCCCCTACGATGATTATTCAGAAACCGAGTGCAATTACTATCAGCTCCGATTCACTTCCTGATGAACCAGAATGGACGCGAATGCAATTTCATAAATCCATAGGGACAAATTATGAAAAGAAATCTAAAAAATGAGCCGTCTCAATTTTTGCTCCATACCTCGTGTACTACCCCCTACGAGGATTATTCGGAAACCGAGTTCTATTCATTTCAGCTCCGATTCACTTCTGGACGACTCCGAATGGACGCGAATGTCATTTCATAAATCCATTGGGAAAAATTATGAAAAGAAATCAAAAAAATGGGCCACCTTAAATTTTTGCTCCATACCTCGTGTACTACCCCCTACGAGGATTATTCGAAAACCGAGTTCCATACGTTTCAGCTCCGATTCACTTCCGGACGACCCCGAATGGACGCGAATGCAATTTCGTAAATCCATAGGGACGAATTATGAAAAGAAATCCAAAAAATGGGCCGCCTCAATTTTTGCTCCATACCTCGTGTACTAACCCCTACGAGGATTATTCGGAAACCGAGTTCTATTACTTTTTGCTCCGATTCACTTCCGGACGACCCCGAATGGACGCGAATGCAATTTCATAAATCCATAGGGACAAATTATGAATAGAAATTGAAAAAACGGGCTGCCTCAATTTCTGCTCCATAACTCGTGTACTACCCCCTACGAGGATTATTCGAAAATCGAGTTCCATTACTTTCAGCTCCGATTCACTTTCGGATGACCCCCAATAGACGCGAATGCAATTTCATAAATCCATAGGGACATATTATGAAAAGAAATCCAAAAAATGGGCCTCCTCAATTTTTGCTCCATACCTCGTGTACTACCCCCTACGAGGATTATTCGTAAACCGAGTTCCATTCGTTTCAGCTCCGATTCACTTCCGGACGACCCTGAATGGACGCGAATGCAATTTTATAAATCCATAGGGACAAATTATGAAAAGGAATCCAAAAAACGGGCTGCCTCAATTTTTACTCCATACCTCGTGTACAACCCCCTATGAGGATTATTCGGAAACCGAGTTCCATTCGTTTCAGCTCCGATTCACTTCAGGACGATCCCGAATGAACGCGAATGCAATTTCATAAATCCATAGGGACAAATTATGAAA
The DNA here is from genome assembly GCF_009905375.1 of Apium graveolens. NCBI lineage: Eukaryota > Viridiplantae > Streptophyta > Magnoliopsida > Apiales > Apiaceae > Apium > Apium graveolens. Next base: position 6,753,803 of record NC_133653.1, read on the forward strand.
AGAAATCCAAAAAACGGGCCGCCTCAATTTTTTCTCCATACCTCGTGTACTACCCCCTACGAGGATTATTCGGAAACTGAGTGCCATTACTATCAGCTCCCATTCACTTCCGGATGAACCCGAATGTACGCGAATGCAATTTCATAAAACCATAGGGACAAATTATGAAAAGAAATCAAAAAAGGGTCAGCCTCAATTTTTACTCCATAGCTGGTGTACTACCCCCTACGAGGATTATTCAGAAACCGAGTTCCATTCGTTTCAGCTCCGATTCACTTCTGGACGACCTCGAATGGACGCGAATGCAATTTCATAAAGACATAGGGACAAATTATGAAAAGGAATCCAAAAAATGGGCCGCCTCAATTTTTGCTCCATACCTCGTGTACTAACCATACCTCGTGTACTAACCCCTACGAGGATTATTCGGAAACCGAGTTCCTTACGTTTTGCTCCGATTCACTTCTGGACGATCCCGAATGGACGCGAATGCAATTTCATAAATCCATAGGGACAAATTGTGAAAAGAAATCCAAAAAACGGGCTACCTCAATTTTTGCTCCATACCTCGTGTACTACCCCTACGAGGATTATTCGGAAACCGAGTTCCATTCGTTTCAGCTCCGATTCACTTCTGGACGACCCTGTATGGACGTGAATGTAATTTCATAAATCCATAGGGACAAATTATGAAAAGAAATCCAAAAAATGGGCCGCCTAAATTTTTGCTCCATACCTCGTGTACAGCCCCCTACGAGGATTATTCGAAAACCGAGTTCCATTACTTTTTGCTCAGATTCATTTCCGGACGACTCCGAATGGACGTGAATGCAATTTCATAAATCCATAGGGTCCAATTATGAAAAGAAATCAAATAAAAGGGCGGCCTCAATTTTTGGTCCATACCTCGTGTACTACCCCCTACGAGGATTATTCGGAAACCGAATTCCTATCGGTTTTAGCTCCGATTCGCTTCCGGACGATCCCGAATGGACGTGAATGCAATTTCATAAATCCATAGGGACAAATTATGAAAAGATATCCAAAAAATAGTCCGCCTCAATTTTCGCCCCATTCCTCGTGTACTACCCCCTACGAGGATTATTCGGAAACTGGAGTTCCTACCGGTTTTAGCTCCGATTCGCTTCCGGACGACCCCGAATGGAAGCGAATGCAATTTCATATATCCATAGGGACAAATTATGAAAAGATATCCAAAAAATGGGCCGCCTTAATTTTTGCTCCGTACCTCGTGTACTACCCCCTACGAGGATTATTCGGAAATCGAGTTCCATTCGTTTCAGCTCCGATTCACTTCCGGACGACCCTGAATGGACGTGAATGCAATTTTATAAATCCATAGGCACAAATTATGAAAAAGAATCCAAAAATCGGGTTGTCTCAATTTTTACTCCATACCTCGTGTACAACCCCCTACGAGGATTATTTGGAAACCGAGTTCCATTCGTTTCAGCCCCGATTCACTCCCGGATGACCTCGAATGGACGCGAATGCAATTTCATAAATCCATAGGGACAAATTATGAAAAGAAATCGAAAAAAGGGGCCGCCTCAATTTTTACTCTAGACCTCGTGTACTACCCCCTACGAAGATTATTCGGAAACCGAGTTCCATTCGTTTCAGCTCCGATTCACTCCCGGACGACCCCGAATGGACGCGAATGCAATTTCATAAATCCATAGGGACAAATTATGAAAAGATATCCAAAAAATGGGCCGCCTCAATTTTTGCTCCAAACCTCGTGTACTACCCCCTACGAGGATTATTCGAAAACCGAGTTCCATTACTTTTTGCTCCGATTCACTTCCGGATGACTCCGAATGGATGCGAATGCAATTTCATAAATCCATAGGGACAAATTGTGAAAAGAAATAAAAAAAAGGGCAGCCTCAATTTTTGCTCCATACCTCATGTACTACCCCCTACGATGATTATTCGGAAACCGAGTGCAATTACTATCAGCTCCGATTCACTTCCCGATGAACCCGAATGGACGCGAATGCAATTTCATAAATCCATAGGGACAAATTGTGAAAAGAAATCTAAAAAATGGGCTGTCTCAATTTTTGCTCCATACCTCGTGTACTACCCCCTACGAGGATTATTCGGAAACCGAGTTCAATTCAGTTCAGCTCCGATTCACTTCTGGACGACTCCGAATGGACGCGAACGTCATTTCATAAATCCATTGGGAAAAATTATGAAAAGAAATCAAAAAAATGGGCCACCTTAATTTTTTGCTCCATACCTCGTGTACTACCCCTTACGAGGATTATTCGAAAACCGAGTTCCATACGTTTCAGCTCCGATTCACTTCCGGACGACCCCGAATGGACGCGAATGCAATTTCATAAATCCATAGGGACGAATTATGAAAAGAAATCCAAAAAATGGGCCGCCTCAATTTTTGCTCTATATCTCGTGTACTAACCCCTACGAGGATTATTCGGAAACCGAGTTCTATTACTTTTTGCTCCGATTCAGTTCCGGACGACCCCGAATGGACGCGAATGCAATTTCATAAATCCATAGGGACAAATTATGAATAGAAATCGAAAAAATAGGCTGCCTCAATTTTTGCTCCATAACTCGTGTACTACCCCCTACGAGGATTATTCGGAAATCGAGTTCCATTACTTTCAGCTCCGATTCACTTTCGGATGACCCCCAATGGACGCGAATGCAATTTCATAAATCAATAGGGACATATTATGAAAAGAAATCCAAAAAATGGGCCTCCTCAATTTTTGCTCCATACCTCGTGTACTACCCCCTACGAGGATTATTCGTAAACCGAGTTCCATTCGTTTCAGCTCCGATTCACTTCCGGACGACCCTGAATGGACGCGAATGCAATTTTATAAATCCATAGGGACAAATTATGAAAAGGAATCCAAAAAATGGGCTGCCTCAATTTTTACTCCATACCTCGTGTACAACCCCCTATGAGGATTATTCGGAAACCGAGTTCCATTCGTTTCAGCTCCGATTCACTTCCGGACGATCCCGAATGAACGCGAATGCAATTTCATAAATCCATAGGGACAAATTATGAAAAGAAATCCAAAAAATGGGCCACCTCAATTTTTTCTCCATACCTTGTGTACTACCCCCTACGAGGATTATTCGGAAATTGAGTGCCATTACTATCAGCTCCCATTCACTTCCGGATGAACCCGAATGTACGCGAATGCAATTTCATAAATCCATAGGGACAAATTATGAAAAGAAATCAAAAAAGGGTCAGCCTCAATTTTTACTCCATAGCTGGTGTACTACCCCCTACGAGGATTATTCAGAAACCGAGTTCCATTCGTTTCAGCTCCGATTCACTTCTGGACGACCTCGAATGGACGCGAATGCAATTTCATAAAGACATAGGGACAAATTATGAAAAGGAATCCAAAAAATGGGCCGCCTCAATTTTTGCTCCATACCTCGTGTACTAACCCCTACGAGGATTATTCAGAAACCGAGTTCCTTACGTTTTGCTCCGATTCACTTCCGGACGATCCCGAATGGACGCGAATGCAATTTCATAAATCCATAGGGACAAATTGTGAAAAGAAATCCAAAAAACGGGCCATCTCAATTTTTGCTCCATACCTCGTGTACTACCCCCTACGAGGATTATTCGGAAACCGAGTGCCATTACTATCAGCTCTGATTCACTTCTGGATGAACCCCAATGGACGCGAATGCAATTTCATAAATCCATAGGGACAAATTATGAAAATAAATACAAAAAACGAGCCGCCGCAATTTTTGCTCCATACCTCGTGTACTACCCCCTACGAGGATTATTCAGAAACCGAGTTCCTATCGGTTTTAGCTCCGATTCGCTTCCGGACGATCCCGAATGGACGTGAATGCAATTTCATAAATCCATAGGGACAAATTATGAAAAGATATCCAAAAAATAGGCCGCCTCAATTTTCGCCCCATTCCTCGTGTACTACCCCCTACGAGGATTATTCGGAAACCGGAGTTCCTACCGGTTTTAGCTCTAATTCACTTCCGGACGACCCCGAATGGAAGCAAATGCACTTTCATATATCCATAGGGACAAATTATGAAAAGATATCCATAAAACGGGCCGCCTCAATTTTTGCTCCATACCTCGTGTACTACCCCCTACGAGGATTATTCAAAAATCGAGTTCCATTACTTTTTGCTCCGATTCACTTCTAGACGACTCTGAATGGATGCGAATGAAATTTCATAAATCCATAGGGACAAATTATGAAAAGAAATCAAAAAAATGGGAAGCCTCAATTTTTGCTCCATACCTCGTGTACTACCCCCTACGAGGATTATTCGGAAACCGAGTGCCATTACTCTCAACTCTGATTCGCTTCTGGACGATCCCGAATGGACGCGAATGTAATTTTATAAATCCATAGGGACAAATTATGAAAAGATATCTAAAAAATAGGCCGCCTCAATTTTCGCTCCATACCTCGTGTACTACCCCCTACGAGGATTATTCGGAAACCGAGTTCCATACGTTTCAGCTCCGATTCACTTCTGGACGACCCCGAATGGACGCGAATGCAATTTCATAAATCCATAGGGACGAATTATTAAAAGAAATCCAAAAAATGGGCCGCCTCAATTTTTGCTCCATACCTCATGTACTAACCCCTACGAGGATTATTCCGAAACCGAGTTCCATTACTTTTTGCTCCGATTCACTTCCGGATAACTCCGAATGGAGGCGAATGCAATTTCATAAATCCATAGGGACAAATTATGAAAAGAAATCGAAAAAATGGGCCGCCTAAATTTTTCTCCATACCTCGTGTACTACCCCCTACGAGGATTATTCGGAAACCGAGTGCCATTACTATCAGCTCCGATTCACTTCCGGATGAACCCCAATGGACGTGAATGCAATTTCATAAATCCATAGGGACGAATTATGAAAAGAAATCCAAAAAATGGGCCGCCTCAATTTTTGCTCCATACGTCGTGTACTACCCCCTACGAGGATTATTCGGAAACCGAGTTCCATTCGTTTCAGCTCCGATTCACTTCTGGGCGACCCTGAATGGATGTGAATGCAATTTCATAAATCCATTGGGATAAATTATGAAAAGAAATCCAAAAAACGGGCCGCCTAAATTTTTGCTCCATACCTCGTGTACAACCCCATACGAGGATTATTCGAAAACCGAGTTCCATTACTTTTTGCTCAGATTCATTTCCGGACGACTCCGAATGGAGGTGAATGCAATTTCATAAATCCATAGGCACAAATTATGAAAAGAAATCAAATAAAAGGGCAGCCTCAATTTTTGCTCCATACCTCGTGTACTACCCCCTACGAGGATTATTCGGAAACCGAGTGCCATTACTATCAGCTCCGATTCACTTCCGGATGAACCCCAATGGACGCGAACGCAATTTCATAAATCCATAGGGACAAATTATGAAAAGAAATACAAAAAACGAGCCGCCGCAATTTTTGCTCCATACCTCGTGTACTACCCCCTACGAGGATTATTCGGAAATCGAATTCCTATCGGTTTTAGCTCCGATTCGCTTCCGGACGATCCCGAATGGACGCGAATGTAATTTCATAGATCCATAGGGACAAATTATGAAAAGATATCCAAAAAATAGGCCGCCTTAATTTTCGCCCCATTCCTCGTGTACTACCCCCTACGAGGATTATTCGGAAACTGGAGTTCCTACCGGTTTTAGCTCCGATTCGCTTCCGGACGACCCCGAATGGAAGCGAATGCAATTTCATATATCCATAGGGACAAATTATAAAAAGATATCCAAAAAATGGGCCGCCTCAATTTTTGCTCCTTACCTCGTGTACTACCCCTACGAGGATTATTCGGAAACCGAGTGCCATTACTCTCAGCTCTGATTCGCTTCCGGACGATCCCGAATGGACGCGAATGTAATTTCATAAATCCATAGGGACAAATTATGAAAAGATATCGAAAAAACAGGCCACCTCAATTTTTGCTCCATACCTCGTGTACTACCCCCTACGAGGATTATTCGGAAACCGAGTTCCATACGTTTCAGCTCCGATTCACTTCCGGACGACCCCGAATGGACGCGAATGCAATTTCATAAATCCATAGGGACAAATTATGAAAAGATATCCAAAAAATAGGCCGCCTCAATTTTTGCCCCATTCCTCGTGTACTACCCCCTTCGAGGATTATTCGGAAACTGGAGTTCCTACCGGTTTTAGCTCCGATTCGCTTCCGGACGACCCCGAATGGAAGCGAATGCAATTTCATAAATCCATAGGGACAAATTATGAAAAGAAATCAAAAAAACGAGCCGCCGCAATTTTTGCTCCATACCTCGTGTACTACCCCCTACGAGGATTATTCGGAAATCGAATTCCTATCGGTTTTAGCTCCGATTCGCTTTCGGATGATCCCGAATGGACGCGAATGTAATTTCATAGATCCATAGGGACAAATTATGAAAAGATATCCAAAAAATAGGCCGCCTTAATTTTCGCCCCATTCCTCGTGTACTACCCCCTACGAAGATTATTCGGAAACTGGAGTTCCTACCGGTTTTAGCTCCGATTCGCTTCCGGACGACCCCGAATGGAAGCGAATGAATTTCATATATCCATAGGGACAAATTATGAAAAGATATCCAAAAAATGGGCCGCCTCAATTTTTGCTCCTTACCTCGTGTACTACCCCCTACGAGGATTATTCGGAAACCGAGTGCCATTACTCTCAGCTCTGATTCGCTTCCGGACGATCCCGAATGGACGCGAATGTAATTTCATAAATCCATAGGGACAAATTATGAAAAGATATCTAAAAAATAGGCCACCTCAATTTTTGCTCCATACCTCATGTACTACCCCCTACGATGATTATTCGGAAACCGAGTTCCATACGTTTCAGCTCCGATTCACTTCCGGACGACACCGAATGGACGCGAATGCAATTTCATAAATCCATAGGGACAAATTATGAAAAGATATCCAAAAAATAAGCCGCCTCAATTTTCTCCCCATTCCTCGTGTACAACCCCCTACGAGGATTATTCGGAAACTGGAGTTCCTACCGGTTTTAGCTCCGATTCACTTCCGGACGACCCCGAATGGAAGCGAATGCAATTTCATAAATCCATAGGGACAAATTATGAAAAGAAATCAAAAAAATGAGCCGCCGCAATTTTTGCTCCATACCTCATGTACTACCCCCTACGAGGATTATTCGGAAATCGAATTCCTATCGATTTTAGCTCCGATTCGCTTCCGGACGATCCCGAATGGACGCGAATGTAATTTCATAGATCCATAGGGACAAATTATGAAAAGATATCCAAAAAATAGGCCGCCTTAATTTTCGCCCCATTCCTCGTGTACTACCCCCTACGAAGATTATTCGAAAACTGGAGTTCCTACCGGTTTTAGCTCCGATTCGCTTCCGGACGACCCCGAATGGAAGCGAATGCAATTTCATATATCCATAGGGACAAATTATGAAAAGATATCCAAAAAATGGGCCGCCTCAATTTTTGCTCCATACCTCGTGTACTACCCCCTATGAGGATTATTCAAAAACCGAGTTCCATTACTTTTTGCTCTGATTCACTTCCAGACGACTCCGAATGGACGCGAATGCAATTTCATAAATCCATAGGGACAAATTATGAAAAGAAATCAAAAAAATGGGAAGCCTCAATTTTTACTCCATACCTCGTGTACTACCCCATACGAGGATTATTCGGAAACCGAGTGCCATTACTCAAAGCTCTGATTCGCTTCCGGACGATCCCGAATGGATGCGAATGTAATTTCATAAATCCATAGGGACAAATTATGAAAAGATATCTAAAAAACAGGCCGCCTCAATTTTTGCTCCATACCTCGTGTACTACCCCCTACGAGGATTATTCGGAAACCGAGTTCCATACGTTTCAGCTCCGATTCACTTCCGGACGACCCCGAATGGACGCGAATGCAATTTCATAAATCCATAGGGACAAATTATGAAAAGATATCCAAAAAATGGGCCTCCTCAATTTTTGCTCCTTACCTCGTGTACTACCCCTACGAGGATTATTCGGAAACCGAGTGCCATTACTCTCAGCTCTGATTCGCTTCCGGACGATCCCGAATGGACGCGAATGTAATTTCATAAATCCATAGGGACAAATTATGAAAAGATATCGAAAAAACAGGCCACCTCAATTTTTGCTCCATACCTCGTGTACTACCCCCTACGAGGATTATTCGGAAACCGAGTTCCATACGTTTCAGCTCCGATTCACTTCCGGACGACCCCGAATGGACGCGAATGCAATTTCATAAATCCATAGGGACAAATTATGAAAAGATATCCAAAAAATAGGCCGCCTCAATTTTTGCCCCATTCCTCGTGTACTACCCCCTTCGAGGATTATTCGGAAACTGGAGTTCCTACCGGTTTTAGCTCCGATTCGCTTCCGGACGACCCCGAATGGAAGCGAATGCAATTTCATAAATCCATAGGGACAAATTATGAAAAGAAATCAAAAAAACGAGCCGCCGCAATTTTTGCTCCATACCTCGTGTACTACCCCCTACGAGGATTATTCGGAAATCGAATTCCTATCGGTTTTAGCTCCGATTCGCTTTCGGATGATCCCGAATGGACGCGAATGTAATTTCATAGATCCATAGGGACAAATTATGAAAAGATATCCAAAAAATAGGCTGCCTTAATTTTCGCCCCATTCCTCGTGTACTACCCCCTACGAAGATTATTCGGAAACTGGAGTTCCTACCGGTTTTAGCTCCGATTCGCTTCCGGACGACCCCGAATGGAAGCGAATGAATTTCATATATCCATAGGGACAAATTATGAAAAGATATCCAAAAAATGGGCCGCCTCAATTTTTGCTCCTTACCTCGTGTACTACCCCCTACGAGGATTATTCGGAAACCGAGTGCCATTACTCTCAGCTCTGATTCGCTTCCGGACGATCCCGAATGGACGCGAATGTAATTTCATAAATCCATAGGGACAAATTATGAAAAGATATCTAAAAAATAGGCCACCTCAATTTTTGCTCCATACCTCATGTACTACCCCCTACGAGGATTATTCGGAAACCGAGTTCCATACGTTTCAGCTCCGATTCACTTCCGGACGACCCCGAATGGACGCGAATGCAATTTCATAAATCCATAGGGACAAATTATGAAAAGATATCCAAAAAATAAGCCGCCTCAATTTTCGCCCCATTCCTCGTGTACAACCCCCTACGAGGATTATTCGGAAACTGGAGTTCCTACCGGTTTTAGCTCCGATTCACTTCCGGACGACCCCGAATGGAAGCGAATGCAATTTCATAAATCCATAGGGACAAATTATGAAAAGAAATCAAAAAAATGAGCCGCCGCAATTTTTGCTCCATACCTCGTGTACTACCCCCTACGAGGATTATTCGGAAATCGAATTCCTATCAGTTTTAGCTCCGATTCGCTTTCGGATGATCCCGAATGGACGCGAATGTAATTTCATAGATCCATAGGGACAAATTATGAAAAGATATCCAAAAAATAGGCCGCCTTAATTTTCGCCCCATTCCTCGTGTACTACCCCCTACGAAGATTATTCGGAAACTGGAGTTCCTACCGGTTTTAGCTCCGATTCGCTTCCGGACGACCCCGAATGGAAGCGAATGAATTTCATATATCCATAGGGACAAATTATGAAAAGATATCCAAAAAATGGGCCGCCTCAATTTTTGCTCCTTACCTCGTGTACTACCCCCTACGAGGATTATTCGGAAACCGAGTGCCATTACTCTCAGCTCTGATTCGCTTCCGGACGATCCCGAATGGACGCGAATGTAATTTCATAAATCCATAGGGACAAATTATGAAAAGATATCTAAAAAATAGGCCACCTCAATTTTTGCTCCATACCTCATGTACTACCCCCTACGATGATTATTCGGAAACCGAGTTCCATACGTTTCAGCTCCGATTCACTTCCGGACGACACCGAATGGACGCGAATGCAATTTCATAAATCCATAGGGACAAATTATGAAAAGATATCCAAAAAATAAGCCGCCTCAATTTTCTCCCCATTCCTCGTGTACAACCCCCTACGAGGATTATTCGGAAACTGGAGTTCCTACCGGTTTTAGCTCCGATTCACTTCCGGACGACCCCGAATGGAAGCGAATGCAATTTCATAAATCCATAGGGACAAATTATGAAAAGAAATCAAAAAAATGAGCCGCCGCAATTTTTGCTCCATACCTCATGTACTACCCCCTACGAGGATTATTCGGAAATCGAATTCCTATCGATTTTAGCTCCGATTCGCTTCCGGACGATCCCGAATGGACGCGAATGTAATTTCATAGATCCATAGGGACAAATTATGAAAAGATATCCAAAAAATAGGCCGCCTTAATTTTCGCCCCATTCCTCGTGTACTACCCCCTACGAAGATTATTCGAAAACTGGAGTTCCTACCGGTTTTAGCTCCGATTCGCTTCCGGACGACCCCGAATGGAAGCGAATGCAATTTCATATATCCATAGGGACAAATTATGAAAAGATATCCAAAAAATGGGCCGCCTCAATTTTTGCTCCATACCTCGTGTACTACCCCCTATGAGGATTATTCAAAAACCGAGTTCCATTACTTTTTGCTCTGATTCACTTCCAGACGACTCCGAATGGACGCGAATGCAATTTCATAAATCCATAGGGACAAATTATGAAAAGAAATCAAAAAAATGGGAAGCCTCAATTTTTACTCCATACCTCGTGTACTACCCCATACGAGGATTATTCGGAAACCGAGTGCCATTACTCAAAGCTCTGATTCGCTTCCGGACGATCCCGAATGGATGCGAATGTAATTTCATAAATCCATAGGGACAAATTATGAAAAGATATCTAAAAAACAGGCCGCCTCAATTTTTGCTCCATACCTCGTGTACTACCCCCTACGAGGATTATTCGGAAACCGAGTTCCATACGTTTCAGCTCCGATTCACTTCCGGACGACCCCGAATAGACGCGAATGCAATTTCATAAATCCATAGGGACAAATTATGAAAAGATATCCAAAAAATGGGCCTCCTCAATTTTTGCTCCTTACCTCGTGTACTACCCCTACGAGGATTATTCGGAAACCGAGTGCCATTACTCTCAGCTCTGATTCGCTTCCGGACGATCCCGAATGGACGCGAATGTAATTTCATAAATCCATAGGGACAAATTATGAAAAGATATCGAAAAAACAGGCCACCTCAATTTTTGCTCCATACCTCGTGTACTACCCCCTACGAGGATTATTCGGAAACCGAGTTCCATACGTTTCAGCTCCGATTCACTTCCGGACGACCCCGAATGGACGCGAATGCAATTTCATAAATCCATAGGGACAAATTATGAAAAGATATCCAAAAAATAGGCCGCCTCAATTTTTGCCCCATTCCTCGTGTACTACCCCCTTCGAGGATTATTCGGAAACTGGAGTTCCTACCGGTTTTAGCTCCGATTCGCTTCCGGACGACCCCGAATGGAAGCGAATGCAATTTCATAAATCCATAGGGACAAATTATGAAAAGAAATCAAAAAAACGAGCCGCCGCAATTTTTGCTCCATACCTCGTGTACTACCCCCTACGAGGATTATTCGGAAATCGAATTCCTATCGGTTTTAGCTCCGATTCGCTTTCGGATGATCCCGAATGGACGCGAATGTAATTTCATAGATCCATAGGGACAAATTATGAAAAGATATCCAAAAAATAGGCCGCCTTAATTTTCGCCCCATTCCTCGTGTACTACCCCCTACGAAGATTATTCGGAAACTGGAGTTCCTACCGGTTTTAGCTCCGATTCGCTTCCGGACGACCCCGAATGGAAGCGAATGAATTTCATATATCCATAGGGACAAATTATGAAAAGATATCCAAAAAATGGGCCGCCTCAATTTTTGCTCCTTACCTCGTGTACTACCCCCTACGAGGATTATTCGGAAACCGAGTGCCATTACTCTCAGCTCTGATTCGCTTCCGGACGATCCCGAATGGACGCGAATGTAATTTCATAAATCCATAGGGACAAATTATGAAAAGATATCTAAAAAATAGGCCACCTCAATTTTTGCTCCATACCTCATGTACTACCCCCTACGAGGATTATTCGGAAACCGAGTTCCATACGTTTCAGCTCCGATTCACTTCCGGACGACCCCGAATGGACGCGAATGCAATTTCATAAATCCATAGGGACAAATTATGAAAAGATATCCAAAAAATAAGCCGCCTCAATTTTCGCCCCATTCCTCGTGTACAACCCCCTACGAGGATTATTCGGAAACTGGAGTTCCTACCGGTTTTAGCTCCGATTCACTTCCGGACGACCCCGAATGGAAGCGAATGCAATTTCATAAATCCATAGGGACAAATTATGAAAAGAAATCAAAAAAATGAGCCGCCGCAATTTTTGCTCCATACCTCGTGTACTACCCCCTACGAGGATTATTCGGAAATCGAATTCCTATCAGTTTTAGCTCCGATTCGCTTTCGGATGATCCCGAATGGACGCGAATGTAATTTCATAGATCCATAGGGACAAATTATGAAAAGATATCCAAAAAATAGGCCGCCTTAATTTTCGCCCCATTCCTCGTGTACTACCCCCTACGAAGATTATTCGGAAACTGGAGTTCCTACCGGTTTTAGCTCCGATTCGCTTCCGGACGACCCCGAATGGAAGCGAATGAATTTCATATATCCATAGGGACAAATTATGAAAAGATATCCAAAAAATGGGCCGCCTCAATTTTTGCTCCTTACCTCGTGTACTACCCCCTACGAGGATTATTCGGAAACCGAGTGCCATTACTCTCAGCTCTGATTCGCTTCCGGACGATCCCGAATGGACGCGAATGTAATTTCATAAATCCATAGGGACAAATTATGAAAAGATATCTAAAAAATAGGCCACCTCAATTTTTGCTCCATACCTCATGTACTACCCCCTACGAGGATTATTCGGAAACCGAGTTCCATACGTTTCAGCTCCGATTCACTTCCGGACGACCCCGAATGGACGCGAATGCAATTTCATAAATCCATAGGGACAAATTATGAAAAGATATCCAAAAAATAAGCCGCCTCAATTTTCGCCCCATTCCTCGTGTACAACCCCCTACGAGGATTATTCGGAAACTGGAGTTCCTACCGGTTTTATCTCCGATTCACTTCCGGACGACCCCGAATGGAAGCGAATGCAATTTCATAAATCCATAGGGACAAATTATGAAAAGAAATCAAAAAAACGAGCCGCCGCAATTTTTGCTCCATACCTCATGTACTACCCCCTACGAGGATTATTCGAAAATCGAATTCCTATCGGTTTTAGCTCCGATTCGCTTCCGGACGATCCCGAATGGACGCGAATGTAATTTCATAGATCCATAGGGACAAATTATGAAAAGATATCCAAAAAATAGGCCGCCTTAATTTTCGCCCCATTCCTCGTGTACTACCCCCTACGAAGATTATTCGGAAACTGGAGTTCCTACCGATTTTAGCTCCGATTCGCTTCCGAACGACCCCGAATGGAAGCGAATGCAATTTCATATATCCATAGGGACAAATTATGAAAAGATATCCAAAAAATGGGCCACCTCAATTTTTGCTCCATACCTCGTGTACTACCCCCTATGAGGATTATTCAAAAACCGAGTTCCATTACTTTTTGCTCTGATTCACTTCCAGACGACTCCGAATGGACGCGAATGCAATTTCATAAATCCATAGGGACAAATTATGAAAAGATATCTAAAAAATAGGCCACCTCAATTTTTGCTCCATACCTCATGTACTACCCCCTACGAGGATTATTCGGAAACCGAGTTCCATACGTTTCAGCTCCGATTCACTTCCGGACGACCCCGAATGGACGCGAATGCAATTTCATAAATCCATAGGGACAAATTATGAAAAGATATCCAAAAAATAAGCCGCCTCAATTTTCGCCCCATTCCTCGTGTACAACCCCCTACGAGGATTATTCGGAAACTGGAGTTCCTACCGGTTTTAGCTCCGATTCACTTCCGGACGACCCCGAATGGAAGCGAATGCAATTTCATAAATCCATAGGGACAAATTATGAAAAGAAATCAAAAAAACGAGCCGCCGCAATTTTTGCTCCATACCTCGTGTACTACCCCCTACGAGGATTATTCGGAAATCGAATTCCTATCGGTTTTAGCTCCGATTCGCTTTCGGATGATCCCGAATGGACGCGAATGTAATTTCATAGATCCATAGGGACAAATTATGAAAAGATATCCAAAAAATAGGCCGCCTTAATTTTCGCCCCATTCCTCGTGTACTACCCCCTACGAAGATTATTCGGAAACTGGAGTTCCTACCGGTTTTAGCTCCGATTCGCTTTCGGACGACCCCGAATGGAAGCGAATGAATTTCATATATCCATAGGGACAAATTATGAAAAGATATCCAAAAAATGGGCCGCCTCAATTTTTGCTCCTTACCTCGTGTACTACCCCCTACGAGGATTATTCGGAAACCGAGTGCCATTACTCTCAGCTCTGATTCGCTTCCGGACGATCCCGAATGGACGCGAATGTAATTTCATAAATCCATAGGGACAAATTATGAAAAGATATCTAAAAAATAGGCCACCTCAATTTTTGCTCCATACCTCATGTACTACCCCCTACGAGGATTATTCGGAAACCGAGTTCCATACGTTTCAGCTCCGATTCACTTCCGGACGACCCCGAATGGACGCGAATGCAATTTCATAAATCCATAGGGACAAATTATGAAAAGATATCCAAAAAATAAGCCGCCTCAATTTTCGCCCCATTCCTCGTGTACAACCCCCTACGAGGATTATTCGGAAACTGGAGTTCCTACCGGTTTTAGCTCCGATTCACTTCCGGACGACCCCGAATGGAAGCGAATGCAATTTCATAAATCCATAGGGACAAATTATGAAAAGAAATCAAAAAAACGAGCCGCCGCAATTTTTGCTCCATACCTCATGTACTACCCCCTACGAGGATTATTCGAAAATCGAATTCCTATCGGTTTTAGCTCCGATTCGCTTCCGGACGATCCCGAATGGACGCGAATGTAATTTCATAGATCCATAGGGACAAATTATGAAAAGATATCCAAAAAATAGGCCGCCTTAATTTTCGCCCCATTCCTCGTGTACTACCCCCTACGAAGATTATTCGGAAACTGGAGTTCCTACCGATTTTAGCTCCGATTCGCTTCCGGACGACCCCGAATGGAAGCGAATGCAATTTCATATATCCATAGGGACAAATTATGAAAAGATATCCAAAAAATGGGCCGCCTCAATTTTTGCTCCATACCTCGTGTACTACCCCCTATGAGGATTATTCAAAAACCGAGTTCCATTACTTTTTGCTCTGATTCACTTCCAGACGACTCCGAATGGACGCGAATGCAATTTCATAAATCCATAGGGACAAATTATGAAAAGAAATCAAAAAAATGGGAAGCCTCAATTTTTACTCCATACCTCGTGTACTACCCCATACGAGGATTATTCGGAAACCGAGTGCCATTACTCACAGCTCTGATTCGCTTCCGGACGATCCCGAATGGATGCGAATGTAATTTCATAAATCCTTAGGGACAAATTATGAAAAGATATCTAAAAAACAGGCCGCCTCAATTTTTGCTCCATACCTCGTGTACTACCCCCTACGAGGATTATTCGGAAACCGAGTTCCATACGTTTCAGCTCCGATTCACTTCCGGACGACCCCGAATGGACGCGAATGCAATTTCATAAATCCATAGGGACAAATTATGAAAAGATATCCAAAAAATAGAACGCCTCAATTTTCGCCCCATTCCTCGTGTACTACCCCCTACGAGGATTATTCGGAAACTGGAGTTCCTACCGGTTTTAGCTCCGATTCGCTTCCGGACGACCCCGAATGGAAGCGAATGCAATTTCATAAATCCATAGGGACAAATTATGAAAAGAAATCAAAAAAATGGGAATCCTCAATTTTTGCTCCATACCTCGTGTACTACCCCCTACGAGGATTATTCGGAAACCGAGTGCCATTACTCTCAACTCTGATTCGCTTCCGGACGATCCCGAATGGACGCGAATGTAATTTTATAAATCCATAGGGACAAATTATGAAAAGATATCTAAAAAATAGGCCGCCTCAATTTTTGCTCCATACCTCGTATACTACCCCCTACGAGGATTATTCGGAAACCGAGTTCCATACGTTTCAGCTCCGATTCACTTCTGGACGACCCCGAATGGACGCGAATGCAATTTCATAAATCCATAGGGACGAATTATGAAAAGAAATCCAAAAAATGGGCCGCCTCAATGTTTGCTCCATACCTCATGTACTAACCCCTACGAGGATTATTCGGAAACTGAGTTCCATTACTTTTTGCTCCGATTCACTTCCGGACGACTCCGAATGGAGGCGAATGCAATTTCATAAATCCATAGGGACAAATTATGAAAAGAAATCGAAAAAATGGGCCGCCTAAATTTTTCTCCATACCTCGTGTACTACCCCCTACGAGGATTATTCGGAAACCGAGTGCCATTACTATCAGCTCCGATTCACTTCCGGATGAACCCCAATGGACGTGAATGCAATTTCATAAATCCATAGGGACGAATTATGAAAAGAAATCCAAAAAATGGGCCGCCTCAATTTTTGCTCCATACGTCGTGTACTACCCCTTACGAGGATTATTCGGAAACCGAGTTCCATTCGTTTCAGTTCCGATTCACTTCTGGGCGACCCTGAATGGACGTGAATGCAATTTCATAAATCCATAGGGATAAATTATGAAAAGAAATCCAAAAAACGGGCCGCCTAAATTTTTGCTCCATACCTCGTGTACAACCCCATACGAGGATTATTCGAAAACCGAGTTCCATTATAAATCCGTAGGGACAAATTATGAAAAGAAATCAAATAAAAGGGCAGCCTTAATTTTTGCTCCATACCTCGTCTACTACCCCCTACGAGGATTATTCGGAAACCGAGTGCCACTACTATCAGCTCCGATTCACTTCCGGATGAACCCCAATGGACGCGAACGCAATTTCATAAATCCATAGGGACAAATTATGAAAAGAAATACAAAAAACGAGCCGCCGCAATTTTTGCTCCATACCTCGTGTACTACCCCCTACGAGGATTATTCGGAAATCGAATTCCTATCGGTTTTAGCTCCGATTCGCTTCCGGACGATCCCGAATGGACGCGAATGTAATTTCATAGATCCATAGGGACAAATTATGAAAAGATATCCAAAAAATAGGCCGCCTTAATTTTCGCCCCATTCCTCGTGTACTACCCCCTACGAGGATTATTCGGAAACTGGAGTTCCTACCGGTTTTAGCTCCGATTCGCTTCCGGACGACCCCGAATGGAAGCGAATGCAATTTCATATATCCATAGGGACAAATTATGAAAAGATATCCAAAAAATGGGCCGCCTCAATTTTTGCTCCTTACCTCGTGTACTACCCCCTACGAGGATTATTCGGAAACCGAGTACCATTACTCTCAGCTCTGATTCGCTTCCGGACGATCCCGAATGGACGCGAATGTAATTTCATAAATCCATAGGGACAAATTATGAAAAGATATCGAAAAAACAGGCCACCTCAATTTTTGCTCCATACCTCGTGTACTACCCCCTACGAGGATTATTCGGAAACCGAGTTCCATACGTTTCAGCTCCGATTCACTTCCGGACGACCCCGAATGGACGCGAATGCAATTTCATAAATCCATAGGGACAAATTATGAAAAGATATCCAAAAAATAGAACGCCTCAATTTTCGCCCCATTCCTCGTGTACTACCCCCTACGAGGATTATTCGGAAACTGGAGTTCCTACCGGTTTTAGCTCCGATTCGCTTCCGGACGACCCCGAATGGAAGCGAATGCAATTTCATAAATCCATAGGGACAAATTATGAAAAGAAATCAAAAAACTGGGAATCCTCAATTTTTGCTCCATACCTCGTGTACTACCCCCTACGAGGATTATTCGGAAACCGAGTGCCATTACTCTCAACTCTGATTCGCTTCCGGACGATCCCGAATGGACGCGAATGTAATTTTATAAATCCATAGGGACAAATTATGAAAAGATATCTAAAAAATAGGCCGCCTCAATTTTTGCTCCATACCTCGTATACTACCCCCTACGAGGATTATTCGGAAACCGAGTTCCATACGTTTCAGCTCCGATTCACTTCTGGACGACCCCGAATGGACGCGAATGCAATTTCATAAATCCATAGGGACGAATTATGAAAAGAAATCCAAAAAATGGTCTGCCTCAATTTTTGCTCCATACCTCATGTACTAACCCCTACGAGGATTATTCGGAAACTGAGTTCCATTACTTTTTGCTCCGATTCACTTCCGGACGACTCCGAATGGAGGCGAATGCAATTTCATAAATCCATAGGGACAAATTATGAAAAGAAATCGAAAAAATGGGCCGCCTAAATTTTTCTCCATACCTCGTGTACTACCCCCTATGAGGATTATTCGGAAACCGAGTGCCATTACTATCAGCTCCGATTCACTTCCGGATGAACCCCAATGGACGTGAATGCAATTTCATAAATCCATAGGGACGAATTATGAAAAGAAATCCAAAAAATGGGCCGCCTCAATTTTTGCTCCATACGTCGTGTACTACCCCCTACGAGGATTATTCGGAAACCGAGTTCCATTCGTTTCAGTTCCGATTCACTTCTGGGCGACCCTGAATGGACGTGAATGCAATTTCATAAATCCATAGGGATAAATTATGAAAAGAAATCCAAAAAACGGGCCGCCTAAATTTTTGCTCCATACCTCGTGTACAACCCCATACGAGGATTATTCGAAAACCGAGTTCCATTATAAATCCATAGGGACAAATTATGAAAAGAAATCAAATAAAAGGGCAGCCTTA
This sequence comes from Apium graveolens, assembly GCF_009905375.1. Taxonomy (NCBI): domain Eukaryota; kingdom Viridiplantae; phylum Streptophyta; class Magnoliopsida; order Apiales; family Apiaceae; genus Apium; species Apium graveolens. The sequence goes on from NC_133653.1 coordinate 6,772,826, forward strand.
ATTTTTGCTCCATACCTCGTGTACTACCCCCTACGAGGATTATTCGGAAACCGAGTGCCACTACTATCAGCTCCGATTCACTTCCGGATGAACCCCAATGGACGCGAACGCAATTTCATAAATCCATAGGGACAAATTATGAAAAGAAATACAAAAAACGAGCCGCCGCAATTTTTGCTCCATACCTCGTGTACTACCCCCTACGAGGATTATTCGGAAATCGAATTCCTATCGGTTTTAGCTCCGATTCGCTTCCGGACGATCCCGAATGGACGCGAATGTAATTTCATAGATCCATAGGGACAAATTATGAAAAGATATCCAAAAAATAGGCCGCCTTAATTTTCGCCCCATTCCTCGTGTACTACCCCTACGAGGATTATTCGGAAACTGGAGTTCCTACCGGTTTTAGCTCCGATTCGCTTCCGGACGACCCCGAATGGAAGCGAATGCAATTTCATATATCCATAGGGACAAATTATGAAAAGATATCCAAAAAATGGGCCGCCTCAATTTTTGCTCCTTACCTCGTGTACTACCCCCTACGAGGATTATTCGGAAACCGAGTACCATTACTCTCAGCTCTGATTCGCTTCCGGACGATCCCGAATGGACGCGAATGTAATTTCATAAATCCATAGGGACAAATTATGAAAAGATATCGAAAAAACAGGCCACCTCAATTTTTGCTCCATACCTCGTGTACTACCCCCTACGAGGATTATTCGGAAACCGAGTTCCATACGTTTCAGCTCCGATTCACTTCCGGACGACCCCGAATGGACGCGAATGCAATTTCATAAATCCATAGGGACAAATTATGAAAAGATATCCAAAAAATAGAACGCCTCAATTTTCGCCCCATTCCTCGTGTACTACCCCCTACGAGGATTATTCGGAAACTGGAGTTCCTACCGGTTTTAGCTCCGATTCGCTTCCGGACGACCCCGAATGGAAGCGAATGCAATTTCATAAATCCATAGGGACAAATTATGAAAAGAAATCAAAAAACTGGGAATCCTCAATTTTTGCTCCATACCTCGTGTACTACCCCCTACGAGGATTATTCGGAAACCGAGTGCCATTACTCTCAACTCTGATTCGCTTCCGGACGATCCCGAATGGACGCGAATGTAATTTTATAAATCCATAGGGACAAATTATGAAAAGATATCTAAAAAATAGGCCGCCTCAATTTTTGCTCCATACCTCGTATACTACCCCCTACGAGGATTATTCGGAAACCGAGTTCCATACGTTTCAGCTCCGATTCACTTCTGGACGACCCCGAATGGACGCGAATGCAATTTCATAAATCCATAGGGACGAATTATGAAAAGAAATCCAAAAAATGGTCTGCCTCAATTTTTGCTCCATACCTCATGTACTAACCCCTACGAGGATTATTCGGAAACTGAGTTCCATTACTTTTTGCTCCGATTCACTTCCGGACGACTCCGAATGGAGGCGAATGCAATTTCATAAATCCATAGGGACAAATTATGAAAAGAAATCGAAAAAATGGGCCGCCTAAATTTTTCTCCATACCTCGTGTACTACCCCCTATGAGGATTATTCGGAAACCGAGTGCCATTACTATCAGCTCCGATTCACTTCCGGATGAACCCCAATGGACGTGAATGCAATTTCATAAATCCATAGGGACGAATTATGAAAAGAAATCCAAAAAATGGGCCGCCTCAATTTTTGCTCCATACGTCGTGTACTACCCCCTACGAGGATTATTCGGAAACCGAGTTCCATTCGTTTCAGTTCCGATTCACTTCTGGGCGACCCTGAATGGACGTGAATGCAATTTCATAAATCCATAGGGATAAATTATGAAAAGAAATCCAAAAAACGGGCCGCCTAAATTTTTGCTCCATACCTCGTGTACAACCCCATACGAGGATTATTCGAAAACCGAGTTCCATTATAAATCCATAGGGACAAATTATGAAAAGAAATCAAATAAAAGGGCAGCCTTAATTTTTGCTCCATACCTCGTGTACTACCCCCTACGAGGATTATTCGGAAACCGAGTGCCACTACTATCAGCTCCGATTCACTTCCGGATGAACCCCAATGGACGCGAACGCAATTTCATAAATCCATAGGGACAAATTATGAAAAGAAATACAAAAAACGAGCCGCCGCAATTTTTGCTCCATACCTCGTGTACTACCCCCTACGAGGATTATTCGGAAATCGAATTCCTATCGGTTTTAGCTCCGATTCGCTTCCGGACGATCCCGAATGGACGCGAATGTAATTTCATAGATCCATAGGGACAAATTATGAAAAGATATCCAAAAAATAGGCCGCCTTAATTTTCGCCCCATTCCTCGTGTACTACCCCCTACGAGGATTATTCGGAAACTGGAGTTCCTACCGGTTTTAGCTCCGATTCGCTTCCGGACGACCCCGAATGGAAGCGAATGCAATTTCATATATCCATAGGGACAAATTATGAAAAGATATCCAAAAAATGGGCCGCCTCAATTTTTGCTCCTTACCTCGTGTACTACCCCCTACGAGGATTATTCGGAAACCGAGTGCCATTACTATCAGCTCTGATTCGCTTCCGGACGATCCCGAATGGACGCGAATGTAATTTCATAAATCCATAGGGACAAATTATGAAAAGATATCGAAAAAACAGGCCACCTCAATTTTTGCTCCATACCTCGTGTACTACCCCCTACGAGGATTATTCGGAAACCGAGTTCCATACGTTTCAGCTCCGATTCACTTCCGGACGACCCCGAATGGACGCGAATGCAATTTCATAAATCCATAGGGACAAATTATGAAAAGATATCCAAAAAATAGGCCGCCTCAATTTTTGCCCCATTCCTCGTGTACTACCCCCTACGAGGATTATTCGGAAACTGGAGTTCCTACCGGTTTTAGCTCCGATTCGCTTCCGGACGACCCCGAATGGAAGCGAATGCAATTTCATAAATCCATAGGGACAAATTATGAAAAGAAATCAAAAAAACGAGCCTCCGCAATTTTTGCTCCATACCTCGTGTACTACCCCCTACGAGGATTATTCGGAAATCGAATTCCTATCGGTTTTAGCTCCGATTCGCTTTCGGACGATCCCGAATGGACGCGAATGTAATTTCATAGATCCATAGGGACAAATTATGAAAATATATCCAAAAAATAGGCCGCCTTAATTTTTGCCCCATTCCTCATGTACTACCCCTTACGAAGATTATTCGGAAACTGGAGTTCCTACCGGTTTTAGCTCCGATTCGCTTCCGGACGACCCCGAATGGAAGCGAATGCAATTTCATATATCCATAGGAACAATTTATGAAAAGATATCCAAAAAATGGGCCGCCTCAATTTTTGCTCCATACCTCGTGTACTACCCCCTACGAGGATTATTCAAAAACCGAGTTCCATTACTTTTTGCTCTGATTCACTTCCAGACGACTCCGAATGGACGCGAATGCAATTTCATAAATCCATAGGGACAAATTATGAAAATAAATCAAAAAAACGGGAAGCCTCAATTTTTACTCCATACCTCGTGTACTACCCCCTACGAGGATTATTCGGAAACCGAATTCCATACGTTTCATCTCCGATTCACTTCCGGACGACCCCGAATGGACGTGAATGCAATTTCATAAATACATAGGGACAAATTATGAAAAGATATCCAAAAAATAGGCCGCCTCAATTTTCGCCCCATTCCTCGTGTACTACCCCCTACGAGGATTATTCGGAAACTGGAGTTCCTACCGGTTTTAGCTCCGATTCGCTTCCGGACGACCCCGAATGGAAGCGAATGCAATTTCATATATCCATAGGGACAAATTATGAAAAGATATCCAAAAAATAGGCCGCCTCAATTTTTGCTCCATACCTCGTGTACTACCCCATACGAGGATTATTCGGAAACCGAGTGCCATTACTCACAGCTCTGATTCGCTTCCGGACGATCCCGAATGGATGCGAATGTAATTTCATAAATCCATAGGGACAAATTATGAAAAGATATCTAAAAAACAGGCCGCCTCAATTTTTGCTCCATACCTCGTGTACTACCCCCTACGAGGATTATTCGGAAACCGAGTTCCATACGTTTCAGCTCCGATTCACTTCCGGACGACCCCGAATGGACGCGAATGCAATTTCATAAATCCATAGGGACAAATTATGAAAAGATATCCAAAAAATAGAACGCCTCAATTTTCGCCCCATTCCTCGTGTACTACCCCCTACGAGGATTATTCGGAAACTGGAGTTCCTACCGGTTTTAGCTCCGATTCGCTTCCGGACGACCCCGAATGGAAGCGAATGCAATTTCATAAATCCATAGGGACAAATTATGAAAAGAAATCAAAAAAATGGGAATCCTCAATTTTTGCTCCATACCTCGTGTACTACCCCCTACGAGGATTATTCGGAAACCGAGTGCCATTACTCTCAACTCTGATTCGCTTCCGGACGATCCCGAATGGACGCGAATGTAATTTTATAAATCCATAGGGACAAATTATGAAAAGATATCTAAAAAATAGGCCGCCTCAATTTTCGCTCCATACCTCGTATACTACCCCCTACGAGGATTATTCGGAAACCGAGTTCCATACGTTTCAGCTCCGATTCACTTCTGGACGACCCCGAATGGACGCGAATGCAATTTCATAAATCCATAGGGACGAATTATGAAAAAAAATCCAAAAAATGGGCCGCCTCAATTTTTGCTCCATACCTCATGTACTAACCCCTACGAGGATTATTCGGAAACTGAGTTCCATTACTTTTTGCTCCGATTCACTTCCGGACGACTCCGAATGGAGGCGAATGCAATTTCATAAATCCATAGGGACAAATTATGAAAAGAAATCGAAAAAATGGGCCGCCTAAATTTTTCTCCATACCTCGTGTACTACCCCCTACGAGGATTATTCGGAAACCGAGTGCCATTACTATCAGCTCCGATTCACTTCCGGATGAACCCCAATGGACGTGAATGCAATTTCATAAATCCATAGGGCGAATTATGAAAAGAAATCCAAAAAATGGGCCGCCTCAATTTTTGCTCCATACGTCGTGTACTACCCCCTACGAGGATTATTCGGAAACCGAGTTCCATTCGTTTCAGTTCCGATTCACTTCTGGGCGACCCTGAATGGACGTGAATGCAATTTCATAAATCCATAGGGATAAATTATGAAAAGAAATCCAAAAAATGGGCCGCCTAAATTTTTGCTCCATACCTCGTGTACAACCCCATACGAGGATTATTCGAAAACCGAGTTCCATTATAAATCCATAGGGACAAATTATGAAAAGAAATCAAATAAAAGGGCAGCCTTAATTTTTGCTCCATACCTCGTGTACTACCCCCTACGAGGATTATTCGGAAACCGAGTGCCACTACTATCAGCTCCGATTCACTTCCGGATGAACCCCAATGGACGCGAACGCAATTTCATAAATCCATAGGGACAAATTATGAAAAGAAATACAAAAAATGAGCCGCCGCAATTTTTGCTCCATACCTCGTGTACTACCCCCTACGAGGATTATTCGGAAATCGAATTCCTATCGGTTTTAGCTCCGATTCGCTTCCGGACGATCCCGAATGGACGCGAATGTAATTTCATAGATCCATAGGGACAAATTATGAAAAGATATCCAAAAAATAGGCCGCCTTAATTTTCGCCCCATTCCTCGTGTACTACCCCCTACGAGGATTATTCGGAAACTGGAGTTCCTACCGGTTTTAGCTCCGATTCGCTTCCGGACGACCCCGAATGGAAGCGAATGCAATTTCATATATCCATAGGGACAAATTATGAAAAGATATCCAAAAAATGGGCCGCCTCAATTTTTGCTCCTTACCTCGTGTACTACCCCCTACGAGGATTATTCGGAAACCGAGTGCCATTACTCTCAGCTCTGATTCGCTTCCGGACGATCCCGAATGGACGCGAATGTAATTTCATAAATCCATAGGGACAAATTATGAAAAGATATCGAAAAAACAGGCCACCTCAATTTTTGCTCCATACCTCGTGTACTACCCCCTACGAGGATTATTCGGAAACCGAGTTCCATACGTTTCAGCTCCGATTCACTTCCGGACGACCCCGAATGGACGCGAATGCAATTTCATAAATCCATAGGGACAGATTATGAAAAGATATCCAAAAAATAGGCCGCCTCAATTTTTGCCCCATTCCTCGTGTACTACCCCCTACGAGGATTATTCGGAAACTGGAGTTCCTACCGGTTTTAGCTCCGATTCGCTTCCGGACGACCCCGAATGGAAGCGAATGCAATTTCATAAATCCATAGGGATAAATTATGAAAAGAAATCAAAAAAACGAGCCTCCGCAATTTTTACTCCATACCTCGTGTACAACCCCCTACGAGGATTATTCGGAAATCGAATTCCTATCGGTTTTAGCTCCGATTCGCTTTCGGACGATCCCGAATGGACGTGAATGTAATTTCATAGATCCATAGGGACAAATTATGAAAATATATCCAAAAAATAGGCCGCCTTAATTTTTGCCCCATTCCTCATGTACTACCCCTTACGAAGATTATTCGAAAACTGGAGTTTCTACCGGTTTTAGCTCCGATTCGCTTCCGGACGACCCCGAATGGAAGCGAATGCAATTTCATATATCCATAGGAACAATTTATGAAAAGATATCCAAAAAATGGGCCGCCTCAATTTTTGCTCCATACCTCGTGTACTACCCCCTAAGAGGATTATTCAAAAACCGAGTTCCATTACTTTTTGCTCTGATTCACTTCCAGACGACTCCGAATGGACGCGAATGCAATTTCATAAATCCATAGGGACAAATTATGAAAATAAATCAAAAAAAACGGGAAGCCTCAATTTTTACTCCATACCTCGTGTACTACCCCCTACGAGGATTATTCAGAAACCGAGTTCCATACGTTTCATCTCCGATTCACTTCCGGACGACCCCGAATGGACGCGAATGCAATTTCATAAATACATAGGGACAAATTATGAAAAGATATCCAAAAAATAGGCCGCCTCAATTTTCGCCCCATTCCTCGTGTACTACCCCCTACGAGGATTATTCGGAAACTGGAGTTCCTACCGGTTTTAGCTCCGATTCGCTTCCGGACGACCCCGAATGGAAGCGAATGCAATTTCATATATCCATAGGGACAAATTATGAAAAGATATCCAAAAAATAGGCCGCCTCAATTTTTGCTCCATACCTCATGTACTACCCCCTACGAGGATTATTCAAAAACCGAGTTCCATTACTTTTTGCTCCGATTCACTTCCAGACGACTCTGAATGGAAGCGAATGCAATTTCATAAATCCATAGGGACAAATTATGAAAAGAAATCAAAAAAATGGGAAGCCTCAATTTTTGCTCCATACCTCGTGTACTACCCCCTACGAGGATTATTCGGAAACCGAGTTCCATACGTTTCAGCTCCGATTCACTTCCGGATGACCCCGAATGGACGCGAATGCAATTTCATAAATCCATAGGGAAAAATTATGAAAAGATATCCAAAAAATAGGCCGCCTCAATTTTCGCCCCATTCCTCGTGTACAACCCCCTACGAGGATTATTCGGAAACTGGAGTTCCTACCGGTTTTAGCTCCGATTCACTTCCGGACGACCCCGAATGGAAGCGAATGCAATTTCATAAATCCATAGGGATAAATTATGAAAAGAAATCAAAAAAACGAGCCGCCGCAATTTTTGCTCCATACCTCATGTACTACCCCCTACGAGGATTATTCGGAAATCGAATTCCTATCGGTTTTAGCTCCGATTCGCTTCCGAACGATCCCGAATAGACGCGAATGTAATTCCAATGATCCATAGGGACAAATTATGAAAAGATATCTAAAAAATAGGCCGCCTTAATTTTCGCCCCATTCCTCGTGTACTACCCCCTACGAAGATTATTCGGAAACTGGAGTTCCTACCGGTTTTAGCTCCGATTCGCTTCCGGACGACCCCGAATGGAAGCGAATGCAATTTCATATATCCATAGGGACAAATTATGAAAAGATATCCAAAAAATGGGCCGCCTCAATTTTTGCTCCATACCTCGTGTACTACCCCCTATGAGGATTATTCAAAAACCGAGTTCCATTACTTTTTGCTCAGATTCACTTCCAGACGACTCCGAATGGACGCGAATGCAATTTCATAAATCCATAGGGACAAATTATGAAAAGAAATCAAAAAAATGGGAAGCCTCAATTTTTACTCCATACCTCGTGTACTACCCCCTACGAGGATTATTGGGAAACCGAGTGCCATTACTCACAGCTCTGATTCGCTTCCGGACGATCCCGAATGGATGCGAATGTAATTTCATAAATCCATAGGGACAAATTATGAAAAGATATCTAAAAAACAGGCCGCCTCAATTTTTGCTCCATACCTCGTGTACTACCCCCTACGAGGATTATTCGGAAACCGAGTTCCATACGTTTCAGCTCCGATTCACTTCCGGACGACCCCGAATGGACGCGAATGCAATTTCATAAATCCATAGGGACAAATTATGAAAAGATATCCAAAAAATAGACCGCCTCAATTTTTGCCCCATTCCTCGTGTACTACCCCCTACGAGGATTATTCGGAAACTGGAGTTCCTACCGGTTTTAGCTCCGATTCGCTTCCGGACGACCCCGAATGGAAGCGAATGCAATTTCATAAATCCATAGGGACAAATTATGAAAAGAAATCAAAAAAATGGGAATCCTCAATTTTTGCTCCATACCTCGTGTACTACCCCCTACGAGGATTATTCGGAAACCGAGTGCCATTACTCTCAACTCTGATTCGCTTCCGGACGATCCCGAATGGACGCGAATGTAATTTTATAAATCCATAGGGACAAATTATAAAAAGATATCTAAAAAATAGGACGCCTCAATTTTCGCTCCATACCTCGTATACTACCCCCTACGAGGATTATTCGGAAACCGAGTTCCATACGTTTCAGCTCCGATTCACTTCTGGACGACCCCGAATGGACGCGAATGCAATTTCATAAATCCATAGGGACGAATTATGAAAAGACATCCAAAAAATGGGCCGCCTCAATTTTTGCTCCATACCTCATGTACTAACCCCTACGAGGATTATTCGGAAACCGAGTTCCATTACTTTTTGCTCCGATTCACTTCCGGACGACTCCGAATGGAGGCGAATGCAATTTCATAAATCCATAAGGACAAATTATGAAAAGAAATCGAAAAAATGGGCCGCCTAAATTTTTCTCCATACCTCGTGTACTACCCCCTACGAGGATTATTCGGAAACCGAGTGCCATTACTATCAGCTCCGATTCACTTCCGGATGAACCCCAATGGACGTGAATGCAATTTCATAAATCCATAGGGACGAATTATGAAAAGAAATCCAAAAAATGGGCCGCCTCAATTTTTGCTCCATACGTCGTGTACTACCCCCTACGAGGATTATTCGGAAACCGAGTTCCATTCGTTTCAGTTCCGATTCACTTCTGGGCGACCCTGAATGGACGTGAATGCAATTTCATAAATCCATAGAGATAAATTATGAAAAGAAATCCAAAAAACGGGCCGCCTAAATTTTTTCTCCATACCTCGTGTACAACCCCATACGAGGATTATTCGAAAACCGAGTTCCATTATAAATCCATAGGGACAAATTATGAAAAGAAATCAAATAAAAGGGCAGCCTTAATTTTTGCTCCATACCTCGTGTACTACCCCCTACGAGGATTATTCGGAAACTGGAGTTCCTACCGGTTTTAGCTCCGATTCGCTTCCGGACGACCCCGAATGGAAGCGAATGCAATTTCATAAATCCATAGGGACAAATTATGAAAAGAAATCAAAAAAATGGGAATCCTCAATTTTTGCTCCATACCTCGTGTACTACCCCCTACGAGGATTATTCGGAAACCGAGTGCCATTACTCTCAACTCTGATTCGCTTCCGGACGATCCCGAATGGACGCGAATGTAATTTTATAAATCCATAGGGACAAATTATAAAAAGATATCTAAAAAATAGGCCGCCTCAATTTTCGCTCCATACCTCGTATACTACCCCCTACGAGGATTATTCGGAAACCGAGTTCCATACGTTTCAGCTCCGATTCACTTCTGGACGACCCCGAATGGACGCGAATGCAATTTCATAAATCCATAGGGACGAATTATGAAAAGACATCCAAAAAATGGGCCGCCTCAATTTTTGCTCCATACCTCATGTACTAACCCCTACGAGGATTATTCGGAAACCGAGTTCCATTACTTTTTGCTCCGATTCACTTCCGGACGACTCCGAATGGAGGCGAATGCAATTTCATAAATCCATAAGGACAAATTATGAAAAGAAATCGAAAAAATGGGCCGCCTAAATTTTTCTCCATACCTCGTGTACTACCCCCTACGAGGATTATTCGGAAACCGAGTGCCATTACTATCAGCTCCGATTCACTTCCGGATGAACCCCAATGGACGTGAATGCAATTTCATAAATCCATAGGGACGAATTATGAAAAGATATCCAAAAAATGGGCCGCCTCAATTTTTGCTCCATACGTCGTGTACTACCCCCTACGAGGATTATTCGGAAACCGATTTCCATTCGTTTCAGTTCCGATTCACTTCTGGGCGACCCTGAATGGACGTGAATGCAATTTCATAAATCCATAGAGATAAATTATGAAAAGAAATCCAAAAAACGGGCCGCCTAAATTTTTGCTCCATACCTCGTGTACAACCCCATACGAGGATTATTCGAAAACCGAGTTCCATTATAAATCCATAGGGACAAATTATGAAAAGAAATCAAATAAAAGGGCAGCCTTAATTTTTGCTCCATACCTCGTGTACTACCCCCTACGAGGATTATTCGGAAACCGAGTGCCACTACTATCTGCTCCGATTCACTTCCGGATGAACCCCAATGGACGCGAACGCAATTTCATAAATCCATAGGGACAAATTATGAAAAGAAATACAAAAAACGAGCCGCCGCAATTTTTGCTCCATACCTCGTGTACTACCCCCTACGAGGATTATTCGGAAATCGAATTCCTATCGGTTTTAGCTCCGATTCGCTTCCGGACGATCCCGAATGGACGCGAATGTAATTTCATAGATCCATAGGGACAAATTATGAAAAGATATCCAAAAAATAGGCCGCCTTAATTTTCGCCCCATTCCTCGTGTACTACCCCCTACGAGGATTATTCGGAAACTGGAGTTCCTACAGGTTTTAGCTCCGATTCGCTTCCGGACGACCCCGAATGGAAGCGAATGCAATTTCATATATCCATAGGGACAAATTATGAAAAGATATCCAAAAAATGGGCCGCCTCAATTTTTGCTCCTTACCTCGTGTACTACCCCATACGAGGATTATTCGGAAACCGAGTGCCATTACTCTCAGCTCTGATTCGCTTCCGGACGATCCCGAATGGACGCGAATGTAATTTCATAAATCCATAGGGACAAATTATGAAAAGATATCGAAAAAACAGGCCACCTCAATTTTTGCTCCATACCTCGTGTACTACCCCCTACGAGGATTATTCGGAAACCGAGTTCCATACGTTTCAGCTCCGATTCACTTCCGGACGACCCCGAATGGACGCGAATGCAATTTCATAAATCCATAGGGACAGATTATGAAAAGATATCCAAAAAATAGGCCGCCTCAATTTTTGCCCCATTCCTCGTGTACTACCCCCTACGAGGATTATTCGGAAACTGGAGTTCCTACCGGTTTTAGCTCCGATTCGCTTCCGGACGACCCCGAATGGAAGCGAATGCAATTTCATAAATCCATAGGGACAAATTATGAAAAGAAATCAAAAAAACGAGCCTCCGCAATTTTTACTCCATACCTCGTGTACTACCCCCTACGAGGATTATTCGGAAATCGAATTCCTATCGGTTTTAGCTCCGATTCGCTTTCGGACGATCCCGAATGGACGCGAATGTAATTTCATAGATCCATAGGGACAAATTATGAAAATATATCCAAAAAATAGGCCGCCTTAATTTTTGCCCCATTCCTCATGTACTACCCCTTACGAAGATTATTCGAAAACTGGAGTTTCTACCGGTTTTAGCTCCGATTCGCTTCCGGACGACCCCGAATGGAAGCGAATGCAATTTCATATATCCATAGGAACAATTTATGAAAAGATATCCAAAAAATGGGCCGCCTCAATTTTTGCTCCATACCTCGTGTACTACCCCCTAAGAGGATTATTCAAAAACCGAGTTCCATTACTTTTTGCTCTGATTCACTTCCAGACGACTCCGAATGGACGCGAATGCAATTTCATAAATCCATAGGGACAAATTATGAAAATAAATCAAAAAAAACGGGAAGCCTCAATTTTTACTCCATACCTCGTGTACCACCCCCTACGAGGATTATTCGGAAACCGAGTTCCATACGTTTCATCTCCGATTCACTTCCGGACGACCCCGAATGGACGCGAATGCAATTTCATAAATACATAGGGACAAATTATGAAAAGATATCCAAAAAATAGGCCGCCTCAATTTTCGCCCCATTCCTCGTGTACTACCCCCTACGAGGATTATTCGGAAACTGGAGTTCCTACCGGTTTTAGCTCCGATTCGCTTCCGGACGACCCCGAATGGAAGCGAATGCAATTTCATATATCCATAGGGACAAATTATGAAAAGATATCCAAAAAATAGGCCGCCTCAATTTTTGCTCCATACCTCATGTACTACCCCCTACGAGGATTATTCAAAAACCGAGTTCCATTACTTTTTGCTCCGATTCACTTCTAGACGACTCTGAATGGAAGCGAATGCAATTTCATAAATCCATAGGGACAAATTATGAAAAGAAATCAAAAAAATGGGAAGCCTCAATTTTTGCTCCATACCTCGTGTACTACCCCCTACGAGGATTATTCGGAAACCGAGTTCCATACGTTTCAGCTCCGATTCACTTCCGGACGACCCCGAATGGACGCGAATGCAATTTCATAAATCCATAGGGAAAAATTATGAAAAGATATCCAAAAAATAGGCCGCCTCAATTTTCGCCCCATTCCTCGTGTACAACCCCCTACGAGGATTATTCGGAAACTGGAGTTCCTACCGGTTTTAGCTCCGATTCACTTCCGGACGACCCCGAATGGAAGCGAATGCAATTTCATAAATCCATAGGGACAAATTATGAAAAGAAATCAAAAAAACGAGCCGCCGCAATTTTTGCTCCATACCTCATGTACTACCCCCTACGAGGATTATTCGGAAATCGAATTCCTATCGGTTTTAGCTCCGATTCGCTTCCGAACGATCCCGAATAGACGCGAATGTAATTTCAATGATCCATAGGGACAAATTATGAAAAGATATCTAAAAAATAGGCCGCCTTAATTTTCGCCCCATTCCTCGTGTACTACCCCCTACGAAGATTATTCGGAAACTGGAGTTCCTACCGGTTTTAGCTCCGATTCGCTTCCGGACGACCCCGAATGGAAGCGAATGCAATTTCATATATCCATAGGGACAAATTATGAAAAGATATCCAAAAAATGGGCCGCCTCAATTTTTGCTCCATACCTCGTGTACTACCCCCTATGAGGATTATTCAAAAACCGAGTTCCATTACTTTTTGCTCAGATTCACTTCCAGACGACTCCGAATGGACGCGAATGCAATTTCATAAATCCATAGGGACAAATTATGAAAAGAAATCAAAAAAATGGGAAGCCTCAATTTTTACTCCATACCTCGTGTACTACCCCCTACGAGGATTATTCGGAAACCGAGTGCCATTACTCACAGCTCTGATTCGCTTCCGGACGATCCCGAATGGATGCGAATGTAATTTCATAAATCCATAGGGACAAATTATGAAAAGATATCTAAAAAACAGGCCGCCTCAATTTTTGCTCCATACCTCGTGTACTACCCCCTACGAGGATTATTCGGAAACCGAGTTCCATACGTTTCAGCGCCGATTCACTTCCGGACGACCCCGAATGGACGCGAATGCAATTTCATAAATCCATAGGGACAAATTATGAAAAGATATCCAAAAAATAGACCGCCTCAATTTTTGCCCCATTCCTCGTGTACTACCCCCTACGAGGATTATTCGGAAACTGGAGTTCCTACCGGTTTTAGCTCCGATTCGCTTCCGGACGACCCCGAATGGAAGCGAATGCAATTTCATAAATCCATAGGGACAAATTATGAAAAGAAATCAAAAAAATGGGAATCCTCAATTTTTGCTCCATACCTCGTGTACTACCCCCTACGAGGATTATTCGGAAACCGAGTGCCATTACTCTCAACTCTGATTCGCTTCCGGACGATCCCGAATGGACGCGAATGTAATTTTATAAATCCATAGGGACAAATTATAAAAAGATATCTAAAAAATAGGACGCCTCAATTTTCGCTCCATACCTCGTATACTACCCCCTACGAGGATTATTCGGAAACCGAGTTCCATACGTTTCAGCTCCGATTCACTTCTGGACGACCCCGAATGGACGCGAATGCAATTTCATAAATCCATAGGGACGAATTATGAAAAGACATCCAAAAAATGGGCCGCCTCAATTTTTGCTCCATACCTCATGTACTAACCCCTACGAGGATTATTCGGAAACCGAGTTCCATTACTTTTTGCTCCGATTCACTTCCGGACGACTCCGAATGGAGGCGAATGCAATTTCATAAATCCATAAGGACAAATTATGAAAAGAAATCGAAAAAATGGGCCGCCTAAATTTTTCTCCATACCTCGTGTACTACCCCCTACGAGGATTATTCGGAAACCGAGTGCCATTACTATCAGCTCCGATTCACTTCCGGATGAACCCCAATGGACGTGAATGCAATTTCATAAATCCATAGGGACGAATTATGAAAAGAAATCCAAAAAATGGGCCGCCTCAATTTTTGCTCCATACGTCGTGTACTACCCCCTACGAGGATTATTCGGAAACCGAGTTCCATTCGTTTCAGTTCCGATTCACTTCTGGGCGACCCTGAATGGACGTGAATGCAATTTCATAAATCCATAGAGATAAATTATGAAAAGAAATCCAAAAAACGGGCCGCCTAAATTTTTGCTCCATACCTCGTGTACAACCCCATACGAGGATTATTCGAAAACCGAGTTCCATTATAAATCCATAGGGACAAATTATGAAAAGAAATCAAATAAAAGGGCAGCCTTAATTTTTGCTCCATACCTCGTGTACTACCCCCTACGAGGATTATTCGGAAACTGGAGTTCCTACCGGTTTTAGCTCCGATTCGCTTCCGGACGACCCCGAATGGAAGCGAATGCAATTTCATAAATCCATAGGGACAAATTATGAAAAGAAATCAAAAAAATGGGAATCCTCAATTTTTGCTCCATACCTCGTGTACTACCCCCTACGAGGATTATTCGGAAACCGAGTGCCATTACTCTCAACTCTGATTCGCTTCCGGACGATCCCGAATGGACGCGAATGTAATTTTATAAATCCATAGGGACAAATTATAAAAAGATATCTAAAAAATAGGCCGCCTCAATTTTCGCTCCATACCTCGTATACTACCCCCTACGAGGATTATTCGGAAACCGAGTTCCATACGTTTCAGCTCCGATTCACTTCTGGACGACCCCGAATGGACGCGAATGCAATTTCATAAATCCATAGGGACGAATTATGAAAAGACATCCAAAAAATGGGCCGCCTCAATTTTTGCTCCATACCTCATGTACTAACCCCTACGAGGATTATTCGGAAACCGAGTTCCATTACTTTTTGCTCCGATTCACTTCCGGACGACTCCGAATGGAGGCGAATGCAATTTCATAAATCCATAAGGACAAATTATGAAAAGAAATCGAAAAAATGGGCCGCCTAAATTTTTCTCCATACCTCGTGTACTACCCCCTACGAGGATTATTCGGAAACCGAGTGCCATTACTATCAGCTCCGATTCACTTCCGGATGAACCCCAATGGACGTGAATGCAATTTCATAAATCCATAGGGACGAATTATGAAAAGAAATCCAAAAAATGGGCCGCCTCAATTTTTGCTCCATACGTCGTGTACTACCCCCTACGAGGATTATTCGGAAACCGAGTTCCATTCGTTTCAGTTCCGATTCACTTCTGGGCGACCCTGAATGGACGTGAATGCAATTTCATAAATCCATAGAGATAAATTATAAAAAGAAATCCAAAAAACGGGCCGCCTAAATTTTTGCTCCATACCTCGTGTACAACCCCATACGAGGATTATTCGAAAACCGAGTTCCATTATAAATCCATAGGGACAAATTATGAAAAGAAATCAAATAAAAGGGCAGCCTTAATTTTTGCTCCATACCTCGTGTACTACCCCCTACGAGGATTATTCGGAAACCGAGTGCCACTACTATCAGCTCCGATTCACTTCCGGATGAACCCCAATGGACGCGAACGCAATTTCATAAATCCATAGGGACAAATTATGAAAAGAAATACAAAAAACGAGCCGCCGCAATTTTTGCTCCATACCTCGTGTACTACCCCCTACGAGGATTATTCGGAAATCGAATTCCTATCGGTTTTAGCTCCGATTCGCTTCCGGACGATCCCGAATGGACGCGAATGTAATTTCATAGATCCATAGGGACAAATTATGAAAAGATATCCAAAAAATAGGCCGCCTTAATTTTCGCCCCATTCCTCGTGTACTACCCCCTACGAGGATTATTCGGAAACTGGAGTTCCTACCGGTTTTAGCTCCGATTCGCTTCCGGACGACCCCGAATGGAAGCGAATGCAATTTCATATATCCATAGGGACAAATTATGAAAAGATATCCAAAAAATGGGCCGCCTCAATTTTTGCTCCTTACCTCGTGTACTACCCCATACGAGGATTATTCGGAAACCGAGTGCCATTACTCTCAGCTCTGATTCGCTTCCGGACGATCCCGAATGGACGCGAATGTAATTTCATAAATCCATAGGGACAAATTATGAAAAGATATCGAAAAAACAGGCCACCTCAATTTTTGCTCCATACCTCGTGTACTACCCCCTACGAGGATTATTCGGAAACCGAGTTCCATACGTTTCAGCTCCGATTCACTTCCGGACGACCCCGAATGGACGCGAATGCAATTTCATAGATCCATAGGGACAGATTATGAAAAGATATCCAAAAAATAGGCCGCCTCAATTTTTGCCCCATTCCTCGTGTACTACCCCCTACGAGGATTATTCGGAAACTGGAGTTCCTACCGGTTTTAGCTCCGATTCGCTTCCGGACGACCCCGAATGGAAGCGAATGCAATTTCATAAATCCATAGGGACAAATTATGAAAAGAAATCAAAAAAACGAGCCTCCACAATTTTTACTCCATACCTCGTGTACTACCCCCTACGAGGATTATTCGGAAATCAAATTCCTATCGGTTTTAGCTCCGATTCGCTTTCGGACGATCCCGAATGGACGCGAATGTAATTTCATAGATCCATAGGGACAAATTATGAAAATATATCCAAAAAATAGGCCGCCTTAATTTTTGCCCCATTCCTCATGTACTACCCCTTACGAAGATTATTCGAAAACTGGAGTTTATACCGGTTTTAGCTCCGATTCGCTTCCGGACGACCCCGAATGGAAGCGAATGCAATTTCATATATCCATAGGAACAATTTATGAAAAGATATCCAAAAAATGGGCCGCCTCAATTTTTGCTCCATACCTCGTGTACTACCCCCTAAGAGGATTATTCAAAAACCGAGTTCCATTACTTTTTGCTCTGATTCACTTCCAGACGACTCCGAATGGACGCGAATGCAATTTCATAAATCCATAGGGACAAATTATGAAAATAAATCAAAAAAAACGGGAAGCCTCAATTTTTACTCCATACCTCGTGTACTACCCCCTACGAGGATTATTCGGAAACCGAGTTCCATACGTTTCATCTCCGATTCACTTCCGGACGACCCCGAATGGACGCGAATGCAATTTCATAAATACATAGGGACAAATTATGAAAAGATATCCAAAAAATAGGCCGCCTCAATTTTCGCCCCATTCCTCGTGTACTACCCCCTACGAGGATTATTCGGAAACTGGAGTTCCTACCGGTTTTAGCTCCGATTCGCTTCCGGACGACCCCGAATGGAAGCGAATGCAATTTCATATATCCATAGGGACAAATTATGAAAAGATATCCAAAAAATAGGCCGCCTCAATTTTTGCTCCATACCTCATGTACTACCCCCTACGAGGATTATTCAAAAACCGAGTTCCATTACTTTTTGCTCCGATTCACTTCTAGACGACTCTGAATGGAAGCGAATGCAATTTCATAAATCCATAGGGACAAATTATGAAAAGAAATCAAAAAAATGGGAAGCCTCAATTTTTGCTCCATACCTCGTGTACTACCCCCTACGAGGATTATTCGGAAACCGAGTTCCATACGTTTCAGCTCCGATTCACTTCCGGACGACCCCGAATGGACGCGAATGCAATTTCATAAATCCATAGGGAAAAATTATGAAAAGATATCCAAAAAATAGGCCGCCTCAATTTTCGCCCCATTCCTCGTGTACAACCCCCTACGAGGATTATTCGGAAACTGGAGTTCCTACCGGTTTTAGCTCCGATTCACTTCCGGACGACCCCGAATGGAAGCGAATGCAATTTCATAAATCCATAGGGACAAATTATGAAAAGAAATCAAAAAAACGAGCCGCCGCAATTTTTGCTCCATACCTCATGTAGTACCCCCTACGAGGATTATTCGGAAATCGAATTCCTATCGGTTTTAGCTCCGATTCGCTTCCGAACGATCCCGAATAGACGCGAATGTAATTTCAATGATCCATAGGGACAAATTATGAAAAGATATCTAAAAAATAGGCCGCCTTAATTTTCGCCCCATTCCTCGTGTACTACCCCCTACGAAGATTATTCGGAAACTGGAGTTCCTACCGGTTTTAGCTCCGATTCGCTTCCGGACGACCCCGAATGGAAGCGAATGCAATTTCATATATCCATAGGGACAAATTATGAAAAGATATCCAAAAAATGGGCCGCCTCAATTTTTGCTCCATACCTCGTGTACTACCCCCTATGAGGATTATTCAAAAACCGAGTTCCATTACTTTTTGCTCAGATTCACTTCCAGACGACTCCGAATGGACGCGAATGCAATTTCATAAATCCATAGGGACAAATTATGAAAAGAAATCAAAAAAATGGGAAGCCTCAATTTTTACTCCATACCTCGTGTACTACCCCCTACGAGGATTATTCGGAAACCGAGTGCCATTACTCACAGCTCTGATTCGCTTCCGGACGATCCCGAATGGATGCGAATGTAATTTCATAAATCCATAGGGACAAATTATGAAAAGATATCTAAAAAACGGTCCGCCTCAATTTTTGCTCCATACCTCGTGTACTACCCCCTACGAGGATTATTCGGAAACCGAGTTCCATACGTTTCAGCTCCGATTCACTTCCGGACGACCCCGAATGGACGCGAATGCAATTTCATAAATCCATAGGGACAAATTATGAAAAGATATCCAAAAAATAGACCGCCTCAATTTTTGCCCCATTCCTCGTGTACTACCCCCTACGAGGATTATTCGGAAACTGGAGTTCCTACCGGTTTTAGCTCCGATTCGCTTCCGGACGACCCCGAATGGAAGCGAATGCAATTTCATAAATCCATAGGGACAAATTATGAAAAGAAATCAAAAAAATGGGAATCCTCAATTTTTGCTCCATACCTCGTGTACTACCCCCTACGAGGATTATTCGGAAACCGAGTGCCATTACTCTCAACTCTGATTCGCTTCCGGACGATCCCGAATGGACGCGAATGTAATTTTATAAATCCATAGGGACAAATTATAAAAAGATATCTAAAAAATAGGCCGCCTCAATTTTCGCTCCATACCTCGTATACTACCCCCTACGAGGATTATTCGGAAACCGAGTTCCATACGTTTCAGCTCCGATTCACTTCTGGACGACCCCGAATGGACGCGAATGCAATTTCATCAATCCATAGGGACGAATTATGAAAAGACATCCAAAAAATGGGCCGCCTCAATTTTTGCTCCATACCTCATGTACTAACCCCTACGAGGATTATTCGGAAACCGAGTTCCATTACTTTTTGCTCCGATTCACTTCCGGACGACTCCGAATGGAGGCGAATGCAATTTCATAAATCCATAAGGACAAATTATGAAAAGAAATCGAAAAAATGGGCCGCCTAAATTTTTCTCCATACCTCGTGTACTACCCCCTACGAGGATTATTCGGAAACCGAGTGCCATTACTATCAGCTCTGATTCACTTCCGGATGAACCCCAATGGACGTGAATGCAATTTCATAAATCCATAGGGACGAATTATGAAAAGAAATCCAAAAAATGGGCCGCCTCAATTTTTGCTCCATACGTCGTGTACTACCCCCTACGAGGATTATTCGGAAACCGAGTTCCATTCGTTTTAGTTCCGATTCACTTCTGGGCGACCCTGAATGGACGTGAATGCAATTTCATAAATCCATAGAGATAAATTATGAAAAGAAATCCAAAAAACGGGCCGCCTAAATTTTTGCTCCATACCTCGTGTACAACCCCATACGAGGATTATTCGAAAACCGAGTTCCATTATAAATCCATAGGGACAAATTATGAAAAGAAATCAAATAAAAGGGCAGCCTTAATTTTTGCTCCATACCTCGTGTACTACCCCCTACGAGGATTATTCGGAAACCGAGTGCCACTACTATCAGCTCTGATTCACTTCCGGATGAACCCCAATGGACGCGAACGCAATTTCATAAATCCATAGGGACAAATTATGAAAAGAAATACAAAAAACGAGCCGCCGCAATTTTTGCTCCATACCTCGTGTACTACCCCCTACGAGGATTATTCGGAAATCGAATTCCTATCGGTTTTAGCTCCGATTCGCTTCCGGACGATCCCGAATGGACGCGAATGTAATTTCATAGATCCATAGGGACAAATTATGAAAAGATATCCAAAAAATAGGCCGCCTTAATTTTCGCCCCATTCCTCGTGTACTACCCCCTACGAGGATTATTCGGAAACTGGAGTTCCTACCGGTTTTAGCTCCGATTCGCTTCCGGACGACCCCGAATGGAAGCGAATGCAATTTCATATATCCATAGGGACAAATTATGAAAAGATATCCAAAAAATGGGCCGCCTCAATTTTTGCTCCTTACCTCGTGTACTACCCCATACGAGGATTATTCGGAAACCGAGTGCCATTACTCTCAGCTCTGATTCGCTTCCAGACGATCCCGAATGGACGCGAATGTAATTTCATAAATCCATAGGGACAAATTATGAAAAGATATCGAAAAAACAGGCCACCTCAATTTTTGCTCCATACCTCGTGTACTACCCCCTACGAGGATTATTCGGAAACCGAGTTCCATACGTTTCAGCTCCGATTCACTTCCGGACGACCCCGAATGGACGCGAATGCAATTTCATAAATCCATAGGGACAAATTATGAAAAGATATCCAAAAAATAGGCCGCCTCAATTTTTGCCCCATTCCTCGTGTACTACCCCCTACGAGGATTATTCGGAAACTGGAGTTCCTACCGGTTTTAGCTCCGATTCGCTTCCGGACGACCCCGAATGGAAGAGAATGCAATTTCATAAATCCATAGGGACAAATTATGAAAAGAAATCAAAAAAACGAGCCTCCGCAATTTTTGCTCCATACCTCGTGTACTACCCCCTACGAGGATTATTCGGAAATCGAATTCCTATCGGTTTTAGCTCTGATTCGCTTTCGGACGATCCCGAATGGACGCGAATGTAATTTCATAGATCCATAGGGACAAATTATGAAAAGATATCCAAAAAATAGGCCGCCTTAATTTTTGCCCCATTCCTCATGTACTACCCCTTACGAAGATTATTCGGAAACTGGAGTTCCTACCGGTTTTAGCTCCGATTCGCTTCCGGACGACCCCGAATGGAAGCGAATGCAATTTCATATATCCATAGGAACAATTTATGAAAAGATATCCAAAAAATGGGCCGCCTCAATTTTTGCTCCATACCTCGTGTACTACCCCCTACGAGGATTATTCAAAAACCGAGTTCCATTACTTTTTGCTCTGATTCACTTCGAGACGACTCTGAATGGACGCGAATGCAATTTCATAAATCCATAGGGACAAATTATGAAAAGAAATCAAAAAAATGGGAAGCCTCAATTTTTACTCCATACCTCGTGTACTACCCCCTACGAGGATTATTCGGAAACCGAGTGCCATTACTCACAGCTCTGATTCGCTTCCGGACGATCCCGAATGGACGCGAATGTAATTTCATTAATCCATAGGGACAAATTATGAAAAGATATCTAAAAAACAGGCCGCCTCAATTTTTGCTCCATACCTCGTGTACTACCCCCTACGAGGATTATTCGGAAACCGAGTTCCATACGTTTCATCTCCGATTCACTTCCGGACGACCCCGAATGGACGCGAATGCAATTTCATAAATACATAGGGACAAATTATGAAAAGATATCCAAAAAATAGGCCACCTCAATTTTCGCCCCATTCCTCGTGTACTACCCCCTACGAGGATTATTCGGAAACTGGAGTTCCTACCGGTTTTAGCTCCGATTCGCTTCCGGACGACCCCGAATGGAAGCGAATGCAATTTCATATATCCATAGGGACAAATTATGAAAAGATATCCAAAAAATAGGCCGCCTCAATTTTTGCTCCATACCTCATGTACTACCCCCTACGAGGATTATTCAAAAACCGAGTTCCATTACTTTTTGCTCCGATTCACTTCCAGACGACTCTGAATGGAAGCGAAGGCAATTTCATAAATCCATAGGGACAAATTATGAAAAGAAATCAAAAAAATGGGAAGCCTCAATTTTTGCTCCATACCTCGTGTACTACCCCCTATGAGGATTATTCGGAAATCGAGTGCCATTACTCTCAGCTCTGATTCGCTTCCGGACGATCCCGAATGGACGCGAATGTAATTTCATAAATCCATAGGGACAAATTATGAAAAGATATCTAAAAAATAGGCCGCCTCAATTTTCGCTCCATACCTCATGTACTACCCCCTACGAGGATTATTCGGAAACCGAGTTCCATACGTTTCAGCTCCGATTCACTTCCGGACGACCCCGAATGGACGCGAATGCAATTTCATAAATCCATAGGGACAAATTATGAAAAGATATCCAAAAAAATAGGCCACCTCAATTTTCGCCCCATTCCTCGTGTACTACCCCCTACGAGGATTATTCGGAAACTGGAGTTCCTACCGGTTTTAGCTCCGATTCGCTTCCAGACGACCCCGAATGGAAACGAATACAATTTCATAAATTCATAGGGACAAATTATGAAAAGAAATCAAAAAAACGAGCCGCCGCAATTTTTGCTCCATACCTCGTGTACTACCCCCTACGAGGATTATTCGGAAATCGAATTCCTATCGGTTTTAGCTCCGATTCGCTTCCGGACGATCCCGAATGGACGCGAATGTAATTTCATAGATCCATAGGGACAAATTATGAAAAGATATCCAAAAAATAGGCCGCCTTAATTTTCGCCCCATTCCTCGTGTACTACCCCCTACGAGGAATATTCGGAAACTGGAGTTCCTACCGGTTTTAGCTCCGATTCGCTTCCGGACGACCCCGAATGGAAGCGAATGCAATTTCATATATCCATAGGGACAAATTATGAAAAGATATCCAAAAAATGGGCCGCCTCAATTTTTGCTCCATACCTCGTGTACTACCCCCTACGACGATTATTCGGAAATCGAATTCCTATCGGTTTTAGCTCCGATTCGCTTCCGGACGATACCGAATGGACGCGAATGCAATTTCATAAATCCATAGGGACAAATTATGAAAAGATATCCAAAAAAATAGGCCACCTCAATTTTCGCCCCATTCCTCGTGTACTACCCCCTACGAGGATTATTCGGAAACTGGAGTTCCTACCGGTTTTAGCTCCGATTCGCTTCCGGACGACCCCGAATGGAAGCGAATGCAATTTCATAAATCCATAGGGACAAATTATGAAAAGAAATCAAAAAAACGAGCCGCCGCAATTTTTGCTCCATACCTCGTGTACTACCCCCTACGAGGATTATTCGGAAATCGAATTCCTATCGGTTTTAGCTCCGATTCGCTTCCGGACGATCCCGAATGGACGCGAATGTAATTTCATAGATCCATAGAGACAAATTATGAAAAGATATCAAAAAAATAGGCCGCCTTAATTTTCGCCCCATTCCTCGTGTACTACCCCCTACGAGGATTATTCGGAAACTGGAGTTCCTACCGGTTTTAGCTCCGATTCGCTTCCGGACGACCCCGAATGGAAGCGAATACAATTTCATATATCCATAGGGATAAATTATGAAAAGATATCCGAAAAATGGGCCGCCTCAATTTTTGCTCCTTACCTCGTGTACTACCCCCTACGAGGATTATTCGGAAACCGAGTGCCATTACTCTCAGCTCTGATTCGCTTCCGGACGATCCCGAATGGACGCGAATGTAATTTCATAAATCCATAGGGACAAATTATGAAAAGATATCGAAAAAACAGGCCACCTCAATTTTTGCTCCATACCTCGTGTACTACCCCCTACGAGGATTATTCGGAAACCGAGTTCCATACGTTTCAGCTCCGATTCACTTCCGGACGACCCCGAATGGACGCGAATGCAATTTCATAAATCCATAGGGACAAATTATGAAAAGATATCCAAAAAATAGGCCGCCTCAATTTTTGCCCCATTCCTCGTGTACTACCCCCTACGAGGATTATTCGAAAACTGGAGTTCCTACCGGTTTTAGCTCCGATTCGCTTCCGGACGACCCCGAATGGAAGCGAATGCAATTTCATAAATCCATAGGGATAAATTATGAAAAGAAATCAAAAAAACAAGCCTCCGCAATTTTTGCTCCATACCTCGTGTACTACCCCCTACGAGGATTATTCGGAAATCAAATTCCTATCGGTTTTAGCTCCGATTCGCTTTCGGACGATCCCGAATGGACGCGAATGTAATTTCATAGATCCATAGGGACAAATTATGAAAAGATATCCAAAAAATAGGCCGCCTTAATTTTTGCCCCATTCCTCATGTACTACCCCTTACGAAGATTATTCGGAAACTGGAGTTCCTACCGGTTTTAGCTCCGATTCGCTTCCGGACGACCCCGAATGGAAGCGAATGCAATTTCATATATCCATAGGAACAATTTATGAAAAGATATCCAAAAAATGGGCCGCCTCAATTTTTGCTCCATACCTCGTGTACTACCCCCTACGAGGATTATTCAAAAACCGAGTTCCATTACTTTTTGCTCTGATTCACTTCCAGACGACTCCGAATGGACGCGAATGCAATTTCATAAATCCATAGGGACAAATTATGAAAAGAAATCAAAAAAACGGGAAGCCTCAATTTTTACTCCATACCTCGTGTACTACCCCCTACGAGGATTATTCGGAAACCGAGTGCCATTACTCACAGCTCTGATTCGCTTCCGGACGATCCCGAATGGACGCGAATGTAATTTCATAAATCCATAGGGACAAATTATGAAAAGATATCTAAAAAACAGGCCGCCTCAATTTTTGCTCCATACCTCGTGTACTACCCCCTACGAGGATTATTCGAAAACCGAGTTCCATACGTTTCATCTCCGATTCACTTCCGGACGACCCCGAATGGACGCGAATGCAATTTCATAAATACATAGGGACAAATTATGAAAAGATATCCAAAAAATAGGCCGCCTCAATTTTCGCCCCATTCCTCGAGTACTACCCCCTACGAGGATTATTCGGAAACTGGAGTTCCTACCGGTTTTAGCTCCGATTCGCTTCCGGACGACCCCGAATGGAAGCGAATGCAATTTCATATATCCATAGGGACAAATTATGAAAAGATATCCAAAAAATAGGCCGCCTCAATTTTTGCTCCATACCTCATGTACTACCCCCTACGAGGATTATTCAAAAACCGAGTTCCATTACTTTTTGCTCCGATTCACTTCCAGACGACTCTGAATGGAAGCGAATGCAATTTCATAAATCCATAGGGACAAATTATGAAAAGAAATCAAACAAATGGGAAGCCTCAATTTTTGCTCCATACCTCGTGTACTACCCCCTACGAGGATTATTCGGAAATCGAGTGCCATTACTCTCAGCTCTGATTCGCTTCCGGACGATCCCGAATGGACGCGAATGTAATTTCATAAATCCATAGGGACAAATTATGAAAAGATATCTAAAAAATAGGCCGCCTCAATTTTCGCTCCATACCTCATGTACTACCCCCTACGAGGATTATTCGGAAACCGAGTTCCATACGTTTCAGCTCCGATTCACTTCTGGACGACCCCGAATGGACGCGAATGCAATTTCATAAATCCATAGGGACAAATTATGAAAAGATATCCAAAAAAATAGGCCACCTCAATTTTCGCCCCATTCCTCGTGTACTACCCCCTACGAGGATTATTCGGAAACTGGAGTTCCTACCGGTTTTAGCTCCGATTCGCTTCCGGACGACCCCGAATGGAAGCGAATACAATTTCATAAATCCATAGGGACAAATTATGAAAAGAAATCAAAAAAACGAGCCGCCGCAATTTTTGCTCCATACCTCGTGTACTACCCCCTACGAGGATTATTCGGAAATCGAATTCCTATCGGTTTTAGCTCCGATTCGCTTCCGGACGATCCCGAATGGACGCGAATGTAATTTCATAGATCCATAGGGACAAATTATGAAAAGATATCCAAAAAATAGGCCGCCTTAATTTTCGCCCCATTCCTCGTGTACTACCCCCTACGAGGAATATTCGGAAACTGGAGTTCCTACCGGTTTTAGCTCCGATTCGCTTCCGGACGACCCCGAATGGAAGCGAATGCAATTTCATATATCCATAGGGACAAATTATGAAAAGATATCCAAAAAATGGGCCGCCTCAATTTTTGCTCCTTACCTCGTGTACTACCCCCTACGAGGATTATTCGGAAACCGAGTGCCATTACTCTCAGCTCTGATTCGCTTCCGGACGATCCCGAATGGACGCGAATGTAATTTCATAAATCCATAGGGACAAATTATGAAAAGATATCGAAAAAACAGGCCACCTCAATTTTTGCTCCATACCTCGTGTACTACCCCCTACGAGGATTATTCGGAAACCGAGTTCCATACGTTTCACCTCCGATTCACTTCCGGACGACCCCGAATGGACGCGAATGCAATTTCATAAATCCATAGGGACAAATTATGAAAAGATATCCAAAAAATAGGCCGCCTCAATTTTTGCCCCATTCCTCGTGTACTACCCCCTACGAGGATTATTCGGAAACTGGAGTTCCTACCGGTTTTAGCTCCGATTCGCTTCCGGACGACCCCGAATGGAAGCGAATGCAATTTCATAAATCCATAGGGACAAATTATGAAAAGAAATCAAAAAAACGAGCCTCCGCAATTTTTGCTCCATACCTCGTGTACTACCCCCTACGAGGATTATTCGGAAATCGAATTCCTATCGGTTTTAGCTCCGATTCGCTTTCGGACGATCCCGAATGGACGCGAATGTAATTTCATAGATCCATAGGGACAAATTATGAAAAGATATCCAAAAAATAGGCCGCCTTAATTTTTGCCCCATTCCTCATGTACTACCCCTTATGAAGATTATTCGGAAACTGGAGTTCCTACCGGTTTTAGCTCCGATTCGCTTCCGGACGACCCCGAATGGAAGCGAATGCAATTTCATATATCCATAGGAACAATTTATGAAAAGATATCCAAAAAATGGGCCGCCTCAATTTTTGCTCCATACCTCGTGTACTACCCCCTACGAGGATTATTCAAAAACCGAGTTCCATTACTTTTTGCTCTGATTCACTTCCAGACGACTCCGAATGGACGCGAATGCAATTTCATAAATCCATAGGGACAAATTATGAAAAGAAATCAAAAAAACGGGAAGCCTCAATTTTTACTCCATACCTCGTGTACTACCCCTACGAGGATTATTCGGAAACCGAGTGCCATTACTCACAGCTCTGATTCGCTTCCGGACGATCCCGAATGGACGCGAATGTAATTTCATAAATCCATAGGGACAAATTATGAAAAGAAATCTAAAAAACAGGCCGCCTCAATTTTTGCTCCATACCTCGTGTACTACCCCCTACGAGGATTATTCGAAAACCGAGTTCCATACGTTTCATCTCCGATTCACTTCCGGACGACCCCGAATGGACGCGAATGCAATTTCATAAATACATAGGGACAAATTATGAAAAGATATCCAAAAAATAGGCCGCCTCAATTTTCGCCCCATTCCTCGAGTACTACCCCCTACGAGGATTATTCGGAAACTGGAGTTCCTACCGGTTTTAGCTCCGATTCGCTTCCGGACGACCCCGAATGGAAGCGAATGCAATTTCATATATCCATAGGGACAAATTATGAAAAGATATCCAAAAAATAGGCCGCCTCAATTTTTGCTCCATACCTCATGTACTACCCCCTACGAGGATTATTCAAAAACCGAGTTCCATTACTTTTTGCTCCGATTCACTTCCAGACGACTCTGAATGGAAGCGAATGCAATTTCATAAATCCATAGGGACAAATTATGAAAAGAAATCAAAAAAATGGGAAGCCTCAATTTTTGCTCCATACCTCGTGTACTACCCCCTACGAGGATTATTCGGAAATCGAGTGCCATTACTCTCAGCTCTGATTCGCTTCCGGACGATCCCGAATGGACGCGAATGTAATTTCATAAATCCATAGGGACAAATTATGAAAAGATATCTAAAAAATAGGCCGCCTCAATTTTCGCTCCATACCTCATGTACTACCCCCTACGAGGATTATTCGGAAACCGAGTTCCATACGTTTCAGCTCCGATTCACTTCTGGACGACCCCGAATGGACGCGAATGCAATTTCATAAATCCATAGGGAAAAATTATGAAAAGATATCCAAAAAAATAGGCCACCTCAATTTTCGCCCCATTCCTCGTGTACTACCCCCTACGAGGATTATTCGGAAACTGGAGTTCCTACCGGTTTTAGCTCCGATTCGCTTCCGGACGACCCCGAATGGAAGCGAATACAATTTCATAAATCCATAGGGACAAATTATGAAAAGAAATCAAAAAAACGAGCCGCCGCAATTTTTGCTCCATACCTCGTGTACTACCCCCTACGAGGATTATTCGGAAATCGAATTCCTATCGGTTTTAGCTCCGATTCGCTTCCGGACGATCCCGAATGGACGCGAATGTAATTTCATAGATCCATAGGGACAAATTATGAAAAGATATCCAAAAAATAGGCCGCCTTAATTTTCGCCCCATTCCTCGTGTACTACCCCCTACGAGGAATATTCGGAAACTGGAGTTCCTACCGGTTTTAGCTCCGATTCGCTTCCGGACGACCCCGAATGGAAGCGAATGCAAT
Source organism: Apium graveolens (assembly GCF_009905375.1). Taxonomy (NCBI): domain Eukaryota; kingdom Viridiplantae; phylum Streptophyta; class Magnoliopsida; order Apiales; family Apiaceae; genus Apium; species Apium graveolens. Next base: position 6,802,419 of record NC_133653.1, read on the forward strand.
TTCATATATCCATAGGGACAAATTATGAAAAGATATCCAAAAAATGGGCCGCCTCAATTTTTGCTCCTTACCTCGTGTACTACCCCCTACGAGGATTATTCGGAAACCGAGTGCCATTACTCTCAGCTCTGATTCGCTTCCGGACGATCCCGAATGGACGCGAATGTAATTTCATAAATCCATAGGGACAAATTATGAAAAGATATCGAAAAAACAGGCCACCTCAATTTTTGCTCCATACCTCGTGTACTACCCCCTACGAGGATTATTCGGAAACCGAGTTCCATACGTTTCACCTCCGATTCACTTCCGGACGACCCCGAATGGACGCGAATGCAATTTCATAAATCCATAGGGACAAATTATGAAAAGATATCCAAAAAATAGGCCGCCTCAATTTTTGCCCCATTCCTCGTGTACTACCCCCTACGAGGATTATTCGGAAACTGGAGTTCCTACCGGTTTTAGCTCCGATTCGCTTCCGGACGACCCCGAATGGAAGCGAATGCAATTTCATAAATCCATAGGGACAAATTATGAAAAGAAATCAAAAAAACGAGCCTCCGCAATTTTTGCTCCATACCTCGTGTACTACCCCCTACGAGGATTATTCGGAAATCGAATTCCTATCGGTTTTAGCTCCGATTCGCTTTCGGACGATCCCGAATGGACGCGAATGTAATTTCATAGATCCATAGGGACAAATTATGAAAAGATATCCAAAAAATAGGCCGCCTTAATTTTTGCCCCATTCCTCATGTACTACCCCTTATGAAGATTATTCGGAAACTGGAGTTCCTACCGGTTTTAGCTCCGATTCGCTTCCGGACGACCCCGAATGGAAGCGAATGCAATTTCATATATCCATAGGAACAATTTATGAAAAGATATCCAAAAAATGGGCCGCCTCAATTTTTGCTCCATACCTCGTGTACTACCCCCTACGAGGATTATTCAAAAACCGAGTTCCATTACTTTTTGCTCTGATTCACTTCCAGACGACTCCGAATGGACGCGAATGCAATTTCATAAATCCATAGGGACAAATTATGAAAAGAAATCAAAAAAACGGGAAGCCTCAATTTTTACTCCATACCTCGTGTACTACCCCTACGAGGATTATTCGGAAACCGAGTGCCATTACTCACAGCTCTGATTCGCTTCCGGACGATCCCGAATGGACGCGAATGTAATTTCATAAATCCATAGGGACAAATTATGAAAAGAAATCTAAAAAACAGGCCGCCTCAATTTTTGCTCCATACCTCGTGTACTACCCCCTACGAGGATTATTCTGAAACCAAGTTCCATACATTTCATCTCCGATTCACTTCCGGACGACCCCGAATGGACGCGAATGCAATTTCATAAATACATAGGGACAAATTATGAAAAGATATCCAAAAAATAGGCCGCCTCAATTTTCGCCCCATTCCTCGTGTACTACCCCCTACGAGGATTATTCGGAAACTGGAGTTCCTACCGGTTTTAGCTCCGATTCGCTTCCGGACGACCCCGAATGGAAGCGAATGCAATTTCATATATCCATAGGGACAAATTATGAAAAGATATCCAAAAAATAGGCCGCCTCAATTTTTGCTCCATACCTCATGTACTACCCTCTACGAGGATTATTCAAAAACCGAGTTCCATTACTTTTTGCTCCGATTCACTTCCAGACGACTCTGAATGGAAGCGAATGCAATTTCATAAATCCATAGGGACAAATTATGAAAAGAAATCAAAAAAATGGGAAGCCTCAATTTTTGCTCATACCTCGTTTACTACCCCCTACGAGGATTATTCGGAAATCGAGTGCCATTACTCTCAGCTCTGATTCGCTTCCGGACGATCCCGAATGGACGCGAATGTAATTTCATAAATCCATAGGGACAAATTATGAAAAGATATCTAAAAAATAGGCCGCCTCAATTTTCGCTCCATACCTCATGTACTACCCCCTACGAGGATTTTTCGGAAACCGAGTTCCATACGTTTCAGCTCCGATTCACTTCCGGACGACCCCGAATGGACGCGAATGCAATTTCATAAATCCATAGGGACAAATTATGAAAAGATATCCAAAAAAATAGGCCACCTCAATTTTCGCCCCATTCCTCGTGTACTACCCCCTACGAGGATTATTCGGAAACTGGAGTTCCTACCGGTTTTAGCTCCGATTCGCTTCCGGACGACCCCGAATGGAAGCGAATGCAATTTCATAAATCCATAAGGACAAATTATGAAAAGAAATCAAAAAAACGAGCCGCCGCAATTTTTGCTCCATACCTCGTGTACTACCCCCTACGAGGATTATTCGGAAATCGAATTCCTATCGGTTTTAGCTCCGATTCGCTTCCGGACGATCCCGAATGGACGCGAATGTAATTTCATAGATCCATAGGGACAAATTATGAAAAGATATCCAAAAAATAGGCCGCCTTAATTTTTGCCCCATTCCTCGTGTACTACCCCCTACGAAGATTATTCGGAAACTGGAGTTCCTACCGGTTTTAGCTCCGATTCGCTTCCGGACGACCCCGAATGGAAGCGAATGCAATTTCATATATCCATAGGGACAAATTATGAAAAGATATCCAAAAAATGGGCCGCCTCAATTTTTGCTCCATACCTCGTGTACTACCCCCTACGAGGATTATTCAAAAACCGAGTTCCATTACTTTTTGCTCTGATTCACTTCCAGACGACTACGAATGGACGCGAATGCAATTTCATAAATCCATAGGGACAAATTATGAAAAGAAATCAAAAAAATGGGAAGCCTCAATTTTTACTCCATACCTCGTGTACTACCCCCTACGAGGATTATTCGGAAACTGGAGTTCCTACCGGTTTTAGCTCCGATTCGCTTCCGGACGACCCCGAATGGAAGCGAATGCAATTTCATATATCCATAGGGACAAATTATGAAAAGATATCCAAAAAATAGGCCGCCTCAATTTTTGCTCCATACCTCATGTACTACCCTCTACGAGGATTATTCAAAAACCGAGTTCCATTACTTTTTGCTCCGATTCACTTCCAGACGACTCTGAATGGAAGCGAATGCAATTTCATAAATCCATAGGGACAAATTATGAAAAGAAATCAAAAAAATGGGAAGCCTCAATTTTTGCTCATACCTCGTTTACTACCCCCTACGAGGATTATTCGGAAATCGAGTGCCATTACTCTCAGCTCTGATTCGCTTCCGGACGATCCCGAATGGACGCGAATGTAATTTCATAAATCCATAGGGACAAATTATGAAAAGATATCTAAAAAATAGGCCGCCTCAATTTTCGCTCCATACCTCATGTACTACCCCCTACGAGGATTTTTCGGAAACCGAGTTCCATACGTTTCAGCTCCGATTCACTTCCGGACGACCCCGAATGGACGCGAATGCAATTTCATAAATCCATAGGGACAAATTATGAAAAGATATCCAAAAAAATAGGCCACCTCAATTTTCGCCCCATTCCTCGTGTACTACCCCCTACGAGGATTATTCGGAAACTGGAGTTCCTACCGGTTTTAGCTCCGATTCGCTTCCGGACGACCCCGAATGGAAGCGAATGCAATTTCATAAATCCATAAGGACAAATTATGAAAAGAAATCAAAAAAACGAGCCGCCGCAATTTTTGCTCCATACCTCGTGTACTACCCCCTACGAGGATTATTCGGAAATCGAATTCCTATCGGTTTTAGCTCCGATTCGCTTCCGGACGATCCCGAATGGACGCGAATGTAATTTCATAGATCCATAGGGACAAATTATGAAAAGATATCCAAAAAATAGGCCGCCTTAATTTTTGCCCCATTCCTCGTGTACTACCCCCTACGAAGATTATTCGGAAACTGGAGTTCCTACCGGTTTTAGCTCCGATTCGCTTCCGGACGACCCCGAATGGAAGCGAATGCAATTTCATATATCCATAGGGACAAATTATGAAAAGATATCCAAAAAATGGGCCGCCTCAATTTTTGCTCCATACCTCGTGTACTACCCCCTACGAGGATTATTCAAAAACCGAGTTCCATTACTTTTTGCTCTGATTCACTTCCAGACGACTACGAATGGACGCGAATGCAATTTCATAAATCCATAGGGACAAATTATGAAAAGAAATCAAAAAAATGGGAAGCCTCAATTTTTACTCCATACCTCGTGTACTACCCCCTACGAGGATTATTCGGAAACCGAGTGCCATTACTCACAGCTCTGATTCGCTTCCGGACGATCCCGAATGGACGCGAATGTAATTTCATAAATCCATAGGGACAAATTATGAAAAGATATCTAAAAAACAGGCCGCCTCAATTTTTGCTCCATACCTCGTGTACTACCCCCTACGAGGATTATTCGGAAACCGAGTTCCATACGTTTCAGCTCCAATTCACTTCCGGACGACCCCGAATGGACGCGAATGCAATTTCATAAATCCATAGGGACAAATTATGAACAGATATCCAAAAAATAGGCCGCCTCAATTTTTGCCCCATTCCTCGTGTACTACCCCTTACGAGGATTATTCGGAAACTGGAGTTCCTACCGGTTTTAGCTCCGATTCGCTTCCGGACGACCCCGAATGGAAGCGAAAGCAATTTCATATATCCATAGGGACAAATTATGAAAAGATATCCAAAAAATGGGCCGCCTCAATTTTTGCTCCATACCTCGTGTACTACCCCCTACGAGGATTATTCAAAAACCGAGTTCCATTACTTTTTGCTCCGATTCACTTCCAGACGACTCTGAATGGAAGCGAATGCAATTTCATAAATCCATAGGGACAAATTATGAAAAGAAATCAAAAAAATGGGAAGCCTCAATTTTTGCTCCATACCTCGTGTACTACCCCCTACGAGGATTATTCGGAAACCGAGTGCCATTACTCTCAGCTCTGATTCGCTTCCGGACGATCCCGAATGGACGCGAATGTAATTTCATAAATCCATAGGGACAAATTATGAAAAGATATCTAAAAAATAGGTCGCCTCAATTTTCGCTCCATACCTCGTGTACTACCCCCTACGAGGATTATTCGGAAACCGAGTTCCATACGTTTCAGCTCCGATTCACTTCCGGACGACCCCGAATGGACGCGAATGCAATTTCATAAATCCATAGGGACGAATTATGAAAAGAAATCCAAAAAATGGGCCGTCTCAATTTTTGCTCCATACCTCGTGTACTAACCCCTACGAGGATTATTCGGAAACCGAGTTCCATTACTTTTTGCTCCGATTCACTTCCGGACGACTCCGAATGGACGCGAATGCAATTTCATAAATCCATAGGGACAAATTATGAAAAGAAATCGAATAAATAGGCCGCCTCAATTTTTGCTCTATACCTCGTGTACTACCCCCTACGAGGATTATTCGGAAACCGAGTGTCATTACTATCAGCTCCGATTCACTTCCGGATGAACCCCAATGGACGTGGATGCAATTTCATAAATCCATAGGGACGAATTATGAAAAGAAATCCAAAAAATGGACCGCCTCAATTTTTGCTCCATACGTCGTGTACTACCCCCTACGAGGATTATTCGGAAACCGAGTTCCATTCGTTTCAGCTCCGATTCACTTCTGGACGACCATGAATGGACGTGAATGCAATTTCATAAATCCATAGGGACAAATTATGAAAAGAAATCCAAAAAACGGGCCACCTAAATTTTTGCTCCATACCTCGTGTACAACCCCATATGAGGATTATTCGGAAATCGAGTTCCATTACTTTTTGCTCAGATTCATTTCCGGACGACTCCGAATGGACTTGAATGCAATTTCATAAATCCATAGGGACAAATTATGAAAAGAAATCAAATAAAAGGGCAGCCTCAATTTTTGCTCCATACCTCGTGTACTACCCCTACGAGGATTATTCGGAAACCGAGTGCCTTTACTATCAGCTCCGATTCACTTCTGGATGAACCCCAATGGACGCGAACGCAATTTCATAAATCCATAGGGACAAATTGTGAAAAGAAATACAAAAAATGAGCCGGCGCAATTTTTGCTCCATACCTCGTGTACTACCCCCTACGAGGATTATTCGGAAATCGAATTCCTATCGGTTTTAGCTCCGATTCGCTTCCGGATGATCCCGAATGGACGCGAATGTAATTTCATAGATCCATAGGGACAAATTATGAAAAGATATCCAAAAAATAGGCCGCCTTAATTTTCGCCCCATTCCTCGTGTACTACCCCCTACGAGGATTATTCGGAAACTGGAGTTCCAACCGGTTTTAGCTCCGATTCGCTTCCGGACGACCCAGAATGGAAGCGAATGCAATTTCATATATCCATAGGGACAAATTATGAAAAGATATCCAAAAATAGGGCCGCCTCAATTTTTGCTCCTAACCTCGTGTACTACCCCCTACGAGGATTATTCAAAAACCGAGTTCCATTACTTTTTGCTCCGATTCACTTCCAGACGACTCCGAATGGACGCGAATGCAATTTCATAAATCCATAGGGACAAATTATGAAAAGAAATCAAAAAAATGGGAAGCCTCAATTTTTACTCCATACCTCGTGTACTACCCCCTAAGAGGATTATTCGGAAACCGAGTGCCATTACTCAAAGCTCTGATTCGCTTCCGGACGATCCCGAATGGACGCGAATGTAATTTCATAAATCCATAGGGACAAATTATGAAAAGATATCTAAAAAACAGGCCACCTCAATTTTTTCTCCATACCTCGTGTACTACCCCCTACGAGGATTATTCGGAAACCGAGTTCCATACGTTTCAGCTCCGATTCACTTCCGGACGACCCCGAATGGACGCGAATGCAATTTCATAAATCCATAGGGACAAATTATGAAAAGATATCCAAAAAATAGGCCGCCTCAATTTTCGCCCCATTCCTCGTGTACTACCCCCTACGAGGATTATTCGGAAACTGGAGTTCCTACCGGTTTTAGCTCCGATTCGCTTCCGGACGACCCCGAATGGAAGCGAATGCAATTTCATAAATCCATAGGGACAAATTATGAAAAGAAATCAAAAAAACGGGAAGCCTCAATTTTTGCTCCATACCTCGTGTACTACCCCCTACGAGGATTATTCGGAAACCGAGTGCCATTACTCTCAACTCTGATTCACTTCCGGACGATACCGAATGGACGCGAATGTAATTTCATAAATCCATAGGGACAAATTATGAAAAGATATCTAAAAAACAGGCCGCCTCAATTTTCGCTCCATACCTCGTGTACTACCCCCTACGAGGATTATTCGGAAACCGAGTTCCATACGTTTCAGCTCCGATTCACTTCCGGACGACTCCGAATGGACGCGAATGCAATTTCATAAATCCATAGGGACGAATTATGAAAAGAAATCCAAAAAATGGGCCGCCTCAATTTTTGCTCCATACCTCGTGTACTAACCCCTACGAGGATTATTCGGAAACCGAGTTCCATTACTTTTTGCTCCGATTCACTTCCGGACGACTCCGAATGGACGCGAATGCAATTTCATAAATCCATAGGGACAAATTATGAAAAAAAATCGAAAAAATGGGCCGCCTAAATTTTTGCTCCATACCTCGTGTACTACCCCCTACGAGGATTATTCGGAAACCGAGTGCCATTACTATCAGCTCCGATTCACTTCCGGATGAACCCCAATGGACGTGGATGCAATTTCATAAATCCATAGGGACGAATTATGAAAAGAAATCCAAAAAATGGACCGCCTCAATTTTTGCTCCATACGTCGTGTATACGAGGATTATTCGGAAACCGAGTTCCATTCGTTTCAGCTCCGATTCACTTCTGGACGACCATGAATGGACGTGAATGCAATTTCATAAATCCATAGGGACAAATTATGAAAAGAAATCCAAAAAACGGGCCACCTAAATTTTTGCTCCATACCTCGTGTACAACCCCATATGAGGATTATTCGGAAATCGAGTTCCATTACTTTTTGCTCAGATTCATTTCCGGACGACTCCGAATGGACTTGAATGCAATTTCATAAATCCATAGGGACAAATTATGAAAAGAAATCAAATAAAAGGGCAGCCTCAATTTTTGCTCCATACCTCGTGTACTACCCCTACGAGGATTATTCGGAAACCGAGTGCCATTACTATCAGCTCCGATTCACTTCTGGATGAACCCCAATGGACGCGAACGCAATTTCATAAATCCATAGGGACAAATTGTGAAAAGAAATACAAAAAACGAGCCGGCGCAATTTTTGCTCCATACCTCGTGTACTACCCCCTACGAGGATTATTCGGAAATCGAATTCCTATCGGTTTTAGCTCCGATTCGCTTCCGGACGATCCCGAATGGACGCGAATGTAATTTCATAGATCCATAGGGACAAATTATGAAAAGATATCCAAAAAATAGGCCGCCTTAATTTTCGCCCCATTCCTCGTGTACTACCCCCTACGAGGATTATTCGGAAACTGGAGTTCCAACCGGTTTTAGCTCCGATACGCTTCCGGACGACCCAGAATGGAAGCGAATGCAATTTCATATATCCATAGGGACAAATTATGAAAAGATATCCAAAAAATGGGCCGCCTCAATTTTTGCTCCTAACCTCGTGTACTACCCCCTACGAGGATTATTCAAAAACCGAGTTCCATTACTTTTTGCTCCGATTCACTTCCAGACGACTCCGAATGGACGCGAATGCAATTTCATAAATCCATAGGGACAAATTATGAAAAGAAATCAAAAAAATGGGAAGCCTCAATTTTTACTCCATACCTCGTGTACTACCCCCTAAGAGGATTATTCGGAAACCGAGTGCCATTACTCAAAGCTCTGATTCGCTTCCGGACGATCCCGAATGGACGCGAATGTAATTTCATAAATCCATAGGGACAAATTATGAAAAGATATCTAAAAAACAGGCCACCTCAATTTTTTCTCCATACCTCGTGTACTACCCCCTACGAGGATTATTCGGAAACCGACTTCCATACGTTTCAGCTCCGATTCACTTCCGGACGACCCCGAATGGACGCGAATGCAATTTCATAAATCCATAGGGACAAATTATGAAAAGATATCCAAAAAATAGGCCGCCTCAATTTTCGCCCCATTCCTCGTGTACTACCCCCTACGAGGATTATTCGGAAACTGGAGTTCCTACCGGTTTTAGCTCCGATTCGCTTCCGGACGACCCCGAATGGAAGCGAATGCAATTTCATAAATCCATAGGGACAAATTATGAAAAGAAATCAAAAAAACGGGAAGCCTCAATTTTTGCTCCATACCTCGTGTACTACCCCATACGAGGATTATTCGGAAACCGAGTGCCATTACTCTCAACTCTGATTCACTTCCGGACGATACCGAATGGACGCGAATGTAATTTCATAAATCCATAGGGACAAATTATGAAAAGATATCTAAAAAACAGGCCGCCTCAATTTTCGCTCCATACCTCGTGTACTACCCCCTACGAGGATTATTCGGAAACCGAGTTCCATACGTTTCAGCTCCGATTCACTTCCGGACGACCCCGAATGGACGCGAATGCAATTTCATAAATCCATAGGGACGAATTATGAAAAGAAATCCAAAAAATGGGCCGCCTCAATTTTTGCTCCATACCTCGTGTACTAACCCCTACGAGGATTATTCGGAAACCGAGTTCCATTACTTTTTGCTCCGATTCACTTCCGGACGACTCCGAATGGACGCGAATGCAATTTCATAAATCCATAGGGACAAATTATGAAAAAAAATCGAAAAAATGGGCCGCCTAAATTTTTGCTCCATACCTCGTGTACTACCCCCTACGAGGATTATTCGGAAACCGAGTGCCATTACTATCAGCTCCGATTCACTTCCGGATGAACCCCAATGGACGTGAATGCAATTTCATAAATCCATAGGGACGAATTATGAAAAGAAATCCAAAAAATGGGCCGCCTCAATTTTTGCTCCATATGTCGTGTACTACCCCCTACGAGGATTATTCGGAAACCGAGTTCCATTCGTTTCAGCTCCGATTCACTTCTGGACGACCCTGAATGGAAATGAATGCAATTTCATAAATCCATAGGGACAAATTATGAAAAGAAATCCAAAAAACGGGCCACCTAAATTTTTGCTTCATACCTCGTGTACAACCCCATACGAGGATTATTCGGAAATCGAGTACCATTACTTTTTGCTCAGATTCATTTCCGGACGACTCCGAATGGACTTGAATGCAATTTCATAAATCCATAGGGACAAATTATGAAAAGAAATTAAATAAAAGGGCAGCCTCAATTTTTGCTCCATACCTCGTGTACTACCCCTACGAGGATTATTCGGAAACCGAGTGCCATTACTATCAGCTCCGATTCACTTCCGGATGAACCCCAATGGACGCGAACGCAATTTCATAAATCCATAGGGACAAATTGTGAAAAGAAATACAAAAAAGGAGCCGCCGCAATTTTTGCTCCATACCTCGTGTACTACCCCCTACGAGGATTATTCGGAAATCGAATTCCTATCGGTTTTAGCTCCGATTCGCTTCCGGACGATCCCGAATGGACGCGAATGTAATTTCATAGATCCATAGGGACAAATTATGAAAAGATATCCAAAAAATAGGCCGCCTTAATTTTCGCCCCATTCCTCGTGTACTACCCCCTACGAGGATTATTCGAAAACTGGAGTTCCAACCGGTTTTAGCTCCGATTCGCTTCCGGACGACCCAGAATGGAAGCGAATGCAATTTCATATATCCATAGGGACAAATTATGAAAAGATATCCAAAAAATGGGCCGCCTCAATTTTTGCTCCTAACCTCGTGTACTACCCCCTACGAGGATTATTCAAAAACCGAGTTCCATTACTTTTTGCTCCGATTCACTTCCAGACGACTCCGAATTGACGCGAATGCAATTTCATAAATCCATAGGGACAAATTATGAAAAGAAATCAAAAAAATGGGAAGCCTCAATTTTTACTCCATACCTCGTGTACTACCCCTAAGAGGATTATTCGGAAACCGAGTGCCATTACTCACAGCTCTGATTCGCTTCCGGACGATCCCGAATGGACGCGAATGTAATTTCATAAATCCATAGGGACAAATTATGAAAAGATATCTAAAAAACAGGCCACCTCAATTTTTTCTCCATACCTCGTGTACTACCCCCTACGAGGATTATTCGGAAACCGAGTTCCATACGTTTCAGCTCCGATTCACTTCCGGACGACCCCGAATGGACGCGAATGCAATTTCATAAATCCATAGGGACAAATTATGAAAAGATATCCAAAAAATAGGCCGCCTCAATTTTCGCCCCATTCCTCGTGTACTACCCCCTACGAGGATTATTCGGAAACTGGAGTTCCTACCGGTTTTAGCTCCGATTCGCTTCCGGACGACCCCGAATGGAAGCGAATGCAATTTCATAAATCCATAGGGACAAATTATGAAAAGAAATCAAAAAAACGGGAAGCCTCAATTTTTGCTCCATACCTCGTGTACTACCCCCTACGAGGATTATTCGGAAACCGAGTGCCATTACTCTCAACTCTGATTCACTTCCGGACGATACCGAATGGACGTGAATGTAATTTCATAAATCCATAGGGACAAATTATGAAAAGATATCTAAAAAACAGGCCGCCTCAATTTTCGCTCCATTCCTCGTGTACTACCCCCTACGAGGATTATTCGGAAACCGAGTTCCATACGTTTCAGCTCCGATTCACTTCCGGACGACCCCGAATGGACGCGAATGCAATTTCATAAATCCATAGGGACGAATTATGAAAAGAAATCCAAAAAATGGGCCGCCTCAATTTTTGCTCCATACCTCGTGTACTAACCCCTACGAGGATTATTCGGAAACCGAGTTCCATTACTTTTTGCTCCGATTCACTTCCGGACGACTCCGAATGGACGCGAATGCAATTTCATAAATCCATAGGGACAAATTATGAAAAAAAATCGAAAAAATGGGCCGCCTAAATTTTTGCTCCATACCTCGTGTACTACCCCCTACGAGGATTATTCGGAAACCGAGTGCCATTACTATCAGCTCCGATTCACTTCCGGATGAACCCCAATGGACGTGAATGCAATTTCATAAATCCATAGGGACGAACTATGAAAAGAAATCCAAAAAATGGGCCGCCTCAATTTTTGCTCCATATGTCGTGTACTACCCCCTACGAGGATTATTCGGAAACCGAGTTCCATTCGTTTCAGCTCCGATTCACTTCTGGACGACCCTGAATGGACGTGAATGCAATTTCATAAATCCATAGGGACAAATTATGAAAAGAAATCCAAAAAACGGGCCACCTAAATTTTTGCTCCATACCTCGTGTACAACCCCATACGAGGATTATTCGGAAATCGACTTCCATTACTTTTTGCTCAGATTCATTTCCGGACGACTCCGAATGGACTTGAATGCAATTTCATAAATCCATAGGGACAAATTATGAAAAGAAATCAAATAAAAGGGCAGCCTCAATTTTTGCTCCATACCTCGTGTACTACCCCTACGAGGATTATTCGGAAACCGAGTGCCATTACTATCAGCTCCGATTCACTTCCGGATGAACCCCAATGGACGCGAACGCAATTTCATAAATCCATAGGGACAAATTGTGAAAAGAAATACAAAAAACGAGCCGCCGCAATTTTTGCTCCATACCTCGTGTACTACCCCCTACGAGGATTATTCTGAAATCGAATTCCTATCGGTTTTAGCTCCGATTCGCTTCCGGACGATCCCGAATGGACGCGAATGTAATTTCATAGATCCATAGGGACAAATTATTAAAAGATATCCAAAAAATAGGCCGCCTTAATTTTCGCCCCATTCCTCGTGTACTACCCCCTACGAGGATTATTCGAAAACTGGAGTTCCAACCGGTTTTAGCTCCGATTCGCTTCCGGACGACCCAGAATGGAAGCGAATGCAATTTCATATATCCATAGGGACAAATTATGAAAAGATATCCAAAAAATGGGCCGCCTCAATTTTTGCTCCTAACCTCGTGTACTACCCCCTACGAGGATTATTCCGAAACCGAGTGCCATTACTTTCAACTCTGATTCGCTGCCGGACGATCCCGAATGGACGCGAATGTAATTTCATAAATCCATAGGGACAAATTATGAAAAGAAATCAAAAAAATGGGAAGCCTCAATTTTTACTCCATACCTCGTGTACTACCCCCTAAGAGGATTATTCGGAAACCGAGTGCCATTACTCACAGCTCTGATTCGCTTCCGGACGATCCCGAATGGACACGAATGTAATTTCATAAATCCATAGGGACAAATTATGAAAAGATATCTAAAAAACAGGCCACCTCAATTTTTTCTCCATACCTCGTGTACTACCCCCTACGAGGATTATTCGGAAATCGAGTTCCATACGTTTCAGCTCCGATTCACTTCCGGACGACCCCGAATGGACGCGAATGCAATTTCATAAATCCATAGGGACAAATTATGAAAAGATATCCAAAAAATAGGCCGCCTCAATTTTCGCCCCATTCCTCGTGTACTACCCCCTACGAGGATTATTCGGAAACTGGAGTTCCTACCGGTTTTAGCTCCGATTCGCTTCCGGACGACCCCGAATGGAAGCGAATGCAATTTCATAAATCCATTGGGACAAATTATGAAAAGAAATCAAAAAAACGGGAAGCCTCAATTTTTGCTCCATACCTCGTGTACTACCCCCTACGAGGATTATTCGGAAACCGAGTGCCATTACTCTCAACTCTGATTCACTTCCGGACGATACCGAATGGACGCGAATGTAATTTCATAAATCCATAGGGACAAATTATGAAAAGATATCTAAAAAACAGGCCGCCTCAATTTTCGCTCCATACCTCGTGTACTACCCCCTACGAGGATTATTCGGAAACCGAGTTCCATACGTTTCAGCTCCGATTCACTTCCGGACGACCCCGAATGGACGCGAATGCAATTTCATAAATCCATAGGGACGAATTATGAAAAGAAATCCAAAAAATGGGCCGCCTCAATTTTTGCTCCATACCTCGTGTACTAACCCCTACGAGGATTATTCGGAAACCGAGTTCCATTAC